>NC_068359.1:59963177-60175677 GCF_020536995.1 Dreissena polymorpha
AACTTTGTCGTTCATTGTCAGATTTTGAAATCATTTGGCACATTTCTTCACCATCATTAGACAGTGTGTCGCGCGAAAGAATTACGTCAATATCTCCAAGGTCAAGGTCACAATTTGAGTTTGAAGGTCAAAAATGGCCATAAATGAGCTTGTCCAGACAATAACTTTGTCGTTCATTCTCAGATTTTAAAATCGTTGGCACATTTGTTCACCTTCATTAGACAGTGTGTCACGGGAAAGAATTGCGTCAATATCACCGAGGTCAAGGTCACAATTTGAGTTTGAAGGTCAAAAATGGTCATAAATGAGCTTGTCCGGGTCATAACTTTGTCGTCCATTGTCAGATTTTAAAATCATTTGGCACATTTGTTCACCATCATTAGACGATGTGTTGCGCGAAAGAATTACGTCAATATCTCCAAGGTCAAGGTCACAATTTTAGTTTGAAGGTCAAAAATGGCCATAAATGAGCTTGTCCGGGCCATAACTTTGTCGTTCATTGTCAGATTTTAAAATCATTTGTCACATTTGTTTACCTTTATTAGACGGTATGTCACGCGAAAGAATTGCGTCGATATCTCCAAGGTCAAGGTCACAATTTGAGTTTGAAGGTAAAAAATGGCCATAAATGAGCTTGTCCGGGCCATTACGTGAGATTTTAAAATCATTTGGCACATTTGTTCACCATCATTAGATGGTATGTCGCGCGAAAGAATTACGTCAATATCTCCAAGGTCAAAGTCACAATTTGTGTTTGAAGGTCAAAAATGGCCATAAATGAGCTTGTCTGGGCCATTACTATGTCATTCATTGTGACATTTTAAAATCATATCGCACATTTGTTCACCATTATTGGACGGTGTGTCGCGCGAAAGAATTACGTCAATATCTCCAAGGTCAAGGTCGCCACAACTAAAGTTGTCTCTTTATCAGACTTTTTTTCTAATTGAAATCAAGGTCAATTTTCACAAGGGGGTTAACAATACACATTTTGAATTGTCTCCCTTTATCAGACTTTTTTCAACTGAAAACCTGGTTTTGTGACAATTTTGTTCCTTGTTTATAACTATTTTAACATTCATTTGCAGACACTGGTCGACATACTGACGAAATTTGCATAGGAACAATCATTTTTTGTCCTCAAATCAATAATTTAACAACCCGTTGACAATGTTTGAACATCTGATCTTTATACCTGTAATTCCATAGCTGATTTAGTTAAGAGACAGACACATATATAAACTCTCTAAAAATCTATGTAACCCCTTAATTCTACCACCTAAAAGAGCTTCTTGTTAGTACTCTAACATTGAAAATATACCACATGGCAATTAACTTGCCTTCAGTGAAGCATGTGGTGGAATTGGATAATGTCACCTTATCTCATGATTTGATGCATCATGTATATTTGGTAGTTTGTATCACTTTTTATGTATGTGTATTTTAATTTAGACATTTTTCTTGTAACAGAGTGTTTTTTAAGGATATGTATTTGAAGTAATTTGTAAAAAATTTTATCATCAGACAGATATTATAATTTTTTTCTATATTTCACAAAAATCCATTAATATTCATTCATATTTTCTCTTATTTCCAGGAAGAACAGGCCTGCACTAAAGAAGAGTATGCCGTGGCGAAATACCTCCGCTTCAACGCTCCCGCTCACACAGGCAAACTGGCTGGAATGACTGTGAAGTGTTTCATAGGTAAGAACCATGCATGCGGAACATTACAATTAATGTGTGTAATCAGATTGATTTTCCCTGATTTTTAAAATTTCATTTGAAGTACAATAAATAATAAAGCAATAACTTCCCCTATAAAACAATCATTACTGGTAATAATATTTAATCTGAGTACACTTTTCAGAATTGTTGCTAAGTTATTATGGTGTATTTTGTTACTCTTTAAGCTTTGAAGGCAAACATAATTACATAATATGCTTATTATGTTGTTTCTTTTTGGGATTACAGCTTCTCAGGCCATCGATTGTCTGTTAGATTCCAAATGGGCTAAAGGGAAGGCTAATCCAGATTCAGACATTATCTTCACAGACAGAAAGAGTGTTGCACAGTTTTTAAATAGGTAAAATGAACTGTATGTTCGTCACTTTCTATCTTATTAACATCATATTAACATAACTATATATTTTTCTTAAGAATGTAGCTAATATACACATTTCTAATATTTTCTGTTTAAAGAAAGTCTCTTCTTAGCGACACTTTACACACATGCATTAAACCCCCTTTTCACAGAGAACGGCCCAAATACAGGAAAGCGGGTCTTGATGCATGTGGGTAAAATATTGTGCCTGATTAGCCTGTGCAGTTCACACAGGCTAATCAGGGTCAGACTGTAGTTGACAATGTATGTTCAATTAAAATTCCTCTGCTCTATGGCACTGAAATAGATTCAACAGGATGGCATCAAGTCAAAATAAACAAACAGTCACACTTGGGTATTCTGTGTTTTAGATATATCCAGAAAGGGTTGTTTCACAGAGCAGACAAGGTGGAATCTAGAAGAGAGAAAGAAAGGAAGAAAAAGAAGAAGGAAGAGGAAGAAAAAGCTGTAAGTAATTTCAGAGATGGTCCTGCCTTTGCAAGACATTTGATCAAGTTCAGAATGCTACCTCATAATGGTATTAGGTTGTTAATAATCTGCATCATAGGAAAATGGGTTTTACGTCATATATGCGTTAGCACAGTCTGGTCAGGTGGTCAGGAGCTACCCTGTCTGCTTTGTAGTCATGCAAGGTTTTGTAGTCTCATAAGTTTAAACCCAGGCTGGTCTGTGGCTGGTCAGACCGTATATGGCAGGAAGGTTTGTTTTGCTCCACGCCTCTCATATAAACTGAGCAAAAAAAAATCATTTACCACAGACTAAAACATGCTTTAACTGTTAAGCTTTTTAATTTGAGTGGAATGGATTTAAAGTTTACGATCCATACTACTCATTATGTAAGCGTAACCCTTTACCACTTAGATACTTTTTTACGCATTTGTAGTCCGTTAGGAAGTTAAAATTAATTTAAGACATTTCTTACTAGACTCAAGTTTCAAAGGCTTCATTCCCAACCCTTAGATACTGACGAGCAGCAAACAGCATGAAACCTGAACAGACTGCGAGTTACTTGCAGGCTGTTTTGATTTTATGCTGTTTGCACATAGCCATTAACACTTTGCTACTTAGTGGAAAAGGGTTAAGCCTTGGATGATGTTACGTTACGGATCAACAGATTATTGATAAAACTTTTAGCTTGTCTTTAAAGGTAGGAGATGGTTTGACTCCATTGGTTTTATATTTTCAGAAGAAAAGTACGAAAAAAGTAGGTAAAACAGAGAAGACAGAAAAGACGGAGGAAGAAAAGACTGAAAAAGTAGAAGAAAAGAAAGTAGTGGACAAGAAGGTATATTTCAATTATTTGTCATCTTGTTATCCAGATTCAAGTTTTAATGTATATAATGCTTCGAAATTGTGATGACTAAATTTTTCGCATTTTTCTATCAAAATGACCATTTTTATTGATTGGTAGTCATGAAAAGTGTGACGTCTTTTAGCTGCAAAATCAAAAGTAAATTGACCTTGACCATGAAGATGTTTGTAGTCACTTTAACTGAATATTTCATTACTTAAATGAAGGACAATGTTTTGTGATTATATCCACACCAAAAGTACAGTAACAGAAGGCTTTTAAAACTTCTATACACACCTTGTCAGGTAAAAACTTGTAGAAACAAAATAACAGTAAAAACATTATTAAATAATATAAGAGTAGCACATTTCCGGATGTATTCTATAAAAGTTAAAAGTGATCTCCACCTTTCCTTTCAGACAAGCAATGCAGTAAAGTTGAAGAAGTTCAAGTTGAACATGAGTGAGGACCAGAGAGTAGTTGATGGTAGCTCTGTAAGTGGGACATACAGTTTTTTTGCTTTTTTTCCCTGTTTGGGAAATGTCGCGTACTTTTGACTAAAAATTGTTGATTTTATGCCTACAAATAATATACAAATGATAATGAAAATGATTTCAATATTATATTTTCTAAGCTTCAACTTATAGAGCTGTATTTGGAGATGAATGACATGTTTAGACTTATAAAAAAAAATTTTTTGGGGGGGAAACCTTCAATTGGGAATTTTTAGGACCCATTTGGGAAATATATATACTTTTTTCCATTGGGAAAGGGTCCCTTTCTGGACCCAAATTTGAGCAACAAATAAACACTGACTGTGACATATTGAATGTGTTGATATATATGGACTGTTCAGGGATACTGTTAAAGTATCTTTAGGCTGCAATAATAGCAGAGGAAATTCTGCACTGTACATTGCAATAGATTTCAATTGAAGATAAACATTTCAATACTCTTATATTCATGAAGATTCAGTACCTCTGTTTTTCTAGGCAGTTTGAACAAATTTTTATTGTGACTTTATGAAAGTAGTAAAGGTACATGTCAAGTCGCTATCATTTTAAATAAAAAATAAATCCACATTCAATATTTATTTTAATTGTAACCTCAAGAATACAATATTTTGTTAGTATTTTGTTAAAAAAAAACATGTGCTATTATTACATTAATATGTGCTATTTTCAGATATATGTATGGATTTATGACCCCATTCACCCGAAAACATTCTTCATTGGATTTCTGATGTGTAAGTTGATTTAGAATGAACTCTCTCAAACAAATTTTTTTCTTAATATTTCAAGAGTATTCAGAATGAAGATGCTGCCAGATTTCATGACTAGTTCCTTAAAATGAATTTGTTTAGCTCTTTCAGTGCGGGAACCGAATTTTAAAGGCCTTTGCAAACAGTTTGGATCCAGATGAGACGCCACAGAACGTGGCGTCTCATCAGGATCCAAAATGTTTGCTATTTGGATAGTATTCTTTGAAAAAAAATCGAAGAAAATGCTAATTTTAGAAATTCAGCAGACGACATTTTTGCAGAGGACAAATTTCCCAGCATGCAAAGGGTTTAGTGTTGTCCAAGAATGACTGTAAGCCTCAAAATGATAAGTACCTCAATCAAGTCTTTATTTGCCTTAATTATTTGTATCTGTATACCTTCAAAATGTGTGTACCTCCAAAAATTGAAGATACATTTACCTCTAAATCTTGGGCATCTAAATAAAATCTGTATCACAAAATGTTTGAATACTTCTAAATCTTTTGCACCTCAAATATTGGTTTCCCTAAAAATCCCATTTTTATTTCAATAAGTTTTGTCTGTTATTGTACATTTTATACATTTTATTAACAACTCTTGTAAACTATGTTTAACATGCATAAAATAAAATTGAAAGCAGCTATACATAAACAAATATAAGGTTACAAAAAGAGCTCTCTGATTGAGTAGTTCAATTATTTTGTTTGTCTGAGTCTTTTCAGTGTCTTGTACATTCCAGTGATTTGTGCCACTTAATATTGCCTGTTCCCTCTTAACTTCATCAAATCTTGTCTGCTTCAATCTATAATTAACCAACTGTTTATGTGCTCTCAACCTGATTGTTTACCTCTCATTATCTAGTGTAAGTCTTTAATTGGCTACCTCACAATCTAGTGCATGTATTCACATTACAGTGATTGGTGCCATTGCTCTCTGCCTGTTTCCATTATGGCCGGACTGGATGAGGATCGCTGTCTACTATGCCAGCTTGGCTGGGGCCAGTTTTGTGGGCTTCATGCTGGTCCTTATTGTGTGTAAGTTGTGAATTTCATCACATTGTTCATTGTTAAATATTTTAACTGCTTAAAAAGATACAATATTGTGAAGCTGAATTTCGTTTAAAGTCTACTTGTTAAGAGTGTTGGAAAAGCAGTTTTGATACTGCCTGAGAAGTTCCTCTTTTTTATACCCTGCCAAATGGGAGGAATATAGAATTATGTCACAAACTTTTGATGGCTATATCTCAGAAACTATACAAGATATCAATATATAACTTTATTGGTGTATACAAATCAATGAGGAGAACTGTTATGCACATGAACCATTACCCTTACACTTTCTAAAAAAAAGAGTAATTGCCATTCGTTTTTGAATGAAACTTTTCAGGGCTATATCTCAGATTTCATACAATATTTCAACATGAAACTTCATGGATGTCTAGAGATCAATGGAAAGAAGAGCTATGCACAAGAACCTTAACCCTACACTTTCTTAAATAAGAGTAATTGCTCTTTGTTGATTTTGTTTAGTGTTCAGGGCTATACCCTCAGATACGATACAAGATTTCAACATAAAACTTAATGAATTTGCTTATTTTATTTGCATAATCGTCCCTGGAAGGCAGGCTGAGTATAAATGCAGGGTGGTTTTATTTTTTTATGAATCATACTTAACAAATGAAATGGTTTAAGGTTTCCCCATGTTGATAGACTAAGCTTCAAGGGAAGCTAATCCCTATGTTGTTAGAAACATGCCTTGTAGAGTAGTCACCCTTGGTAAAATTGGGGGTCACAATGGGGAAACCAAACATTTTAAAAAAAAGATCAGGTAAAACAATGAAAATTATCAATAATTTTCACTGTTAATTTTCACTGTTTGAAATGGTGAATTATCAGTTTTTATTCAGTGATATTGCTCTAAAAACCACCAGAAAGCATAAAATAACTGTTGTTTTTTCAGTACGAGTCATCATATTTTCAATCATCTGGACACTAACTCTTGGAAAGCATCATTTGTGGATCTTCCCAAATTTAACTGAGGACGTCGGAGTGTTAGAGTCCTTCAAACCACTGTACAAACACGACAAATACCCACCCCCAGAGATTGAGGAAGAAATGAAGAAGGAAAAGAAGAAAAAGGAGGAAGACGAAGTAAAGGAGGAAGAAGAAGTATCGGAAAATGAGGAGGAAGAGGAGGAAAAAAATGAGGATTTTGAAATGGTTGAGGATAAAAATGAAAACACAAATGATGAAGATCGGACAGGTGAGAGTGCGGAAGACTGAAGGGCTTGAAAAGTGTTCTGTGTCTCAATAGGCCCACAGAGTGTGACCATTTGTAGATCTATCTCTTATGTAAATTATTTGTATTTATGAATTATAATTTCTTTACATAAATGTATTAAAAAGATTGTTAACTGAAATAACCCAAATGTAAATAAATTCGGTCAATAATGTTTAATTTTAAACCGGTACGCTGAGTATATAAGAAAATAATAAGTCATGTACTCTTGAAAATGCTATCATTTTATTTGGAAAATCAATTATTTATGAATGCATTTGTCTGGTTTTAGTTTTCAGAACAGAGAAAATGGTATACTAAATGTACACACAATTAATTAATATTTGCAGATTGTTATTTGAGGTCCTATGGTTATTTGTTTTCCTAAACTACTAGTACATTGCCTAGAGTATGATTATTTTATAAAGTTATTTTTTGTCTAGCATTGCCAAAACAGTATTGATAACATATGTTAATCTTAATTTCTTATTTCTAACAAATGAATGTGTTGAACATAATGTCCAATAGCGTCTGTTGTAAAAATACATATTTAAAAATTAGTTTTGAAACATGAAATATGTATGCTTAATACACACTAATACTGATAATTTAATAAACAATAATAAGCAAATTAATGTTTGATTCCAGATCTTGATAAATATCTGTTATGTATTTCTCAGAAAAGATTAAATGTAAAGATTTAAATGTTAGTATATTTTTTTTACAATTACAAAATCCTTGTTCTTGATTATTGTTTTAACCATAAATATACAGCAACACGGGTGAGCAATGTTGGCAAATTCAGAGTTGTACATTTCCCTATTTATTATTGGAATGTGGCAATTAGTGGTGCATTTGATGTACATGTTATAGTTTTGTTTGCATATTCAACACATTATCTATTATTGAATGAAAATATTAAATTTATTATTACTGTATTATTGAATTAAATTTTATGAAAGGCGTTAGAAAAAATTCTTTACAAAAAAATAATGCAAGGTGAGAGTGCGTAAGACTCAAAGGCTTGAAAAGTTTTCAGTGTCCCAGTACGTGCACAAAGTGTTACCATTTGTAGATCTATCTCTTATGTAACTTATTTGTATTTATAAATTTTAAGTTCTTTATGTAAATGTGGTAAAATGATTGTAAACTCAAATAACCCCAATGTAAACAACTTGTATTAATAATGTTTAATTTTAAACCGGTACGCAGAGTATATAAGAAAATAATAAGTACTCTTGAAAATGCAATCGTTTTGTTTGGCAAAACACTTTTCCATTCATGCATTTGTCTGGTTTTTGTTTTCAGTACAGAGAAAATGGTATACTAAATGTACACACAATTAATTAATATTTGCAGATTGCTTTTATTTGCAGTAAACTTATGGTTATTTGTTTTCCTAAACAACTCGTATATATATTTTTTACAATTACAAAATCCTTGTTCTTGATTATTGTTTTAAACATAAATAAACTGCAACATGGGCATGCAATGTTGGCAAATTTCAGAGTTGTACATTTCCCAATTTATTATGGAATGTGGCAATTAGTGGTGTATTGGATGTACATTTAATAGTTTTTTTGCATATTCAACACATTATCTATTAGTTAATAAAAATATGAATGTTTTTTAGTGTATTATTGAATTAAATTTTATGAAAGGCTTTGAAAAAATTCTGTACAACAATAATGCAATTATGCTTTCATTATTTGGTGTTTTCTGGTTCTAAATTAAAACACTTATTTTTATGCTCCTGAAGAGTGATATTTTTATGCTCATGAAGAGAGATCAGGAAAAGTGATCACATCAGCTATGTGGCTGTCCATCCTGCCTCTTGTGTCAACTGAATAAAACCAATTTGTTGAAGGGACTTAAATGTTACTTTGTATCAGACGCATCATGCAAAAACGGCTCAGTCACACAGATTGGTCGGAGCTACCCTGTTCACTGATGAGACCACATAAAACTGGTTGGTCTGGAGCTACGCGGGACAAATATTGCATGATGGGGCTTATGATATGATTTTTTGTACACAGTTGTTTTAATTCAACTTCTATCAGTGTGCATATTTGGCAATAAGTTTAGGTCATAACACATCTGTAGAGGCATTATACTGTTCAGTTGTGTAAGGAATATTTGCTCGAGTCCATTTACTTGAATTAATTTAACCCTTTTTCACTCAGAAAGGCACGTTAACGGATTTAGAGTCCTTTAGAAAATCAAATTTAATTAAAGTCTTTTCTTACTATATTGATGTTTTAAAGGCATCATTTCCAACCCTAAGATACAGGGGTCCGTCTTATCAAAGATCGTTCAACAATCTTAACTTATGATTGAAATTTGTAATTTTAAAATATAAGTGATTATGATATGTTTGTTTAAAATATAAAGGATATTTGACAGCTACTTTGCAAATGAATGGAAATGCTCAACAAAAGTAATTATAAATGTTACTGTTACATATGTATGGCGCTTTGAAAATTGCATCGTAAGGTGAGAATGGCGTACGATGTTTGATAAAACGGGCCCCTGATGAGTAGCAAACAGCATAAAACGTGAACAGTCTGCGAGTTACACATTTAAAGTTTATATATTTGTTTCATATTCATTTTGCATATTTGTTTATTTCGTCAAAGTGCTTTGTGTTATACAAATGTTTTTGTAGTTCAAATGAATAATTGTTAGATTTTTTTTGTAAATTACTGGTTATTTTTATAAAGCATGAAGGATTTTGCATTTTTGCTTTATAAACATGTTAAGTATGATAAAAGTTTGAATTTTAGCCACCGCTTTATTGGTCATTTCTGTGTTGTTGAAATAAATATGTCCACAGGTGTTCAATTGTATAACAGTGGCAATGTGTCGAAAGATGCATTGTTTTATTTCCAATAAAGATCTGTGAAAACTTTTTCTGTTGTTGTTCTTGTTAAGCCCTGCAATAAACATTATCCAGATATGCAAAAAAAGCTATACTTAATTAAGTTCTTAATTGTTTCTACAATATAAATGTACTTAAAAAAGGAACTTGTTTAATATGAATGGATAAAATTAATACTCGTTTGTGATCACACACAATTCTGTTGTTACATAATTCAACTCCTAGTACTTGATTGTAATTTTCTCAATTTGAAAATGTTCCTACATTATATACACAAAGTATATTTTAAAATCTTTTAGCAGAAAAAATACACCATGTAATTCAAAAATGGGTACTCATTGATGTGAAAACACTGTAAAAGTTTTAATGTGTTTACGACCCCCCCCCCACCCTCTCACACATATATTTCATGGGCATAATAATAACAAAAAATGGTTACAATAAAACAGCATATTTATTTAAACTAAAATGTCTACATCAAAACAAAAGTTAACATAGAACACAAATGAAATAATTTGTTTATACTGGGGCTCGAACCTTGGGCCTCTCACATGTGAAGCGAGCGTGTAACCACAACACTACGGAACCGCTTGAAAAATCACCTTCTAACTAAGATATTAATAAGTGACTGTAGTGTAACGGTTATCCATAAAGCAATAAACCGTGTAATCACTGTTGTCTTGTAAAATTAAAGAAAATACGCGTTAACCAAAACTCGAACAGCAAAAGTATGCGATATTGTTAAAAAAAAAAAACACAAAATAAATTTACAGTCTAACCTGTCTATGAAGACCACTCAAGGGGTTTGGTCGTTGTGGTGTTTGTTCACAGGTGGTCTTTATTTCCAGGGTCGATTGAAACTTTGCAAAATATGCTAGTAGTATTTTAACAGGTACCTTATCTATGTATGTGCACTTTTGTTTAAATGTTTGAATACTTATGCATGTATAATAAAAAGGATTGAAAACACAGTTTTGTTTTTATTATTTCCATTCCCTTATTTTTTTATTATTTATTTATTTAATCATATACATTTATAAATAATTATTGACATACATGTATATGAACATGTTATTCAGAATGTTCTGGATTTGAGTTTTGCCTACACCAAGATCACTAGCCACTCGTCTACAACTGTGTCCTTTTACTAACAAACTAATGACCGCAACGCGTTCTTCCAACATCAAGAACTTACGCTTGGAAGCCATGATGGTTAAATTTAACTGATAACTTGTCTATAATCTATGCACGTCTTATTAAGGAGAAATGTAAGAAGGGAATGGCTTTCAAAATGTTTGTATATTAGGCATCGTTATTGATATAAAACCGTCAATTTTTTTAATGAGTTGATGAAAGCCCCAAACTTGTCTTTGATATTTTCAGCAATTAGTACATTAATCGCAAGTCCCTTTAATGCAAAGGCAATATTTTTACACTTTTGACACACTGTCAAAGGCATAAAAGAAGCAGGCGACTACCAATTAGCAATGCGTGTTAAATAAACAAACAACTGCTATCGAGTGCAATAAACTGTCACTTGCCATTTAATTGAAGTAGCTGGACGAGCGGTTTGAGGCGCTTGTTTTAGGCACAATTCCTTACGGAGGAGTGGATGTACATCCCACCGCTACCATAGATATTACTTAACTTGTAATACTCACTTGAATTAAAAACGGGATTCAAAGCATTATTTTTAAAAGCAACATATGATTTTTGTTAAACATATATATTTCCAGTATTAAAAGTATATTAAACATTTTCTTAAGTATCAGTTGAATGAAAATTGTTACGCTTTCTATTAAACGTGACACATTTGTTGAATTAAATTAGCACTCGAAGTGACATTCCATCGATAGTCATTTAACTTAATATAAGGGTAAACATTGTTCATTTTAACAAACACGTTCTTTTATGATTTAATTCATGAAACATCTAATAAGTTTAATGAAATTACACCTATGCTTAACTTGTACAATACGTAGATCGATGCAAACATGTATATTCATATTCTCATTTTATTGGCAATTTTAAACAAATAAAGTAAAAAATTGTCAAAACAAAGTGGCAGCGGTGAGATTTAAACCCACGCCACCGAAGAGACTGGTGCCTTTAACTAGCGCCTTAGACCGCTCGACCACGCTACCTGCAGATATCTATATCGCCAACATCATCTTAACATAATGAGATGATGAGATAAAATATTGTATGAGCCGCTGCTCGATCCGCAACTATCATCATTAGATATATCTATTTATCCTGTCACATGTCTTTAAAATAACCTGATAACCAGGTACCCAATGACATAAAAGTTATTAGGCTAGTTGACCACGTGACCTTGAATATCACCAATCGCTCTGTTTAACTCTGAAATGACGTCCTTTTTTTGCGAAATGATGTCATTATTCCAGCAAAATTCTCCTGTTTAACTTTTTTACAGTGTACAAACAAGCATAAAAAAGTGACATGATTAATATAATAATAGATTGTTGACGTGGATGGAGAATAGTTATTTGGCTCGTCGGAGGATCTTATCGGGTGAGCCTCCTCCGACTTACCAGATAACCATTCTCCATCACGTCACCATTATATATTATATTCTCTATATCAATATCCATTTCACATCGACTAACCGATTACATTACATAGTAAGTGTCGGTCTGATAATGCTGACGTCATGGGTTCAAACATCAAACTGGCCAAAGGCTATTCGATTAGGTTTACGACCCTTGCTATTTATTTAAGTAATCGAGGATGTAGTTCAATTGCTTAAAGGTTATTTACATAAATTCACATCTCTATTAGATTGGATTTGTTTTATCTGCAGAAAAAACATAATATGAGACTGAGTTCAGTAACATTCAAAATAAAACATAAAACAATGCGCCATTGTTATGTCTCTTTCCAGGGTTGAATATTACACCACTTGTGTCTGTAAAGTAAAGATACTTTGGGTCCATGTAAAGCTGCATTCTATGTTTATGGAGGTTGAGTCTAGCAATAATTAACAATAGACACATGTTTTATGCATATCAATCTGAGATGACAACTTAAACACATGTAGTTATATGTGCCAAAAGAATTGGCACGTATGGGGAACGATCCATTCGTTTAATTGAAACAAAATGTTCCTAGATGTTTGATAATGGCATCTGATGTAATTCAAATTATATAAACCGTCTTAAACCGCTTGGCCAATCTACCTGCCGTTGTCCCTGAATCCAACCTGAGCATTATGAGATAACGTTATGAATCTTACTCGACCCGCAGCTGTCAGTTGTACATATATTTTAGTCAATAACGCTTACACAACAGCTGGTTAAATTTAAGTACGTTAGAGCTTCATCTTAAAGTGCGAACACAGTGGATTCGGACCCACGCACTTGCCAAATTGATTCAACCAGGTTAACGACATCGATTTAAGTCATTTTTGATTTAGTTTTTACCTAAAAAAGAGCTACATCAAGCTCTGCGAGAATGACCCAATCATCAGCTTCATCAGCCACCTTAGCAAAGTAATGGACCGCATCATCATCAACCGATTAAAAGGTAAGGCCGAGGAACTACTGTTTAAAGAGCAGCCAGGCTTAATTTAGAGCTGGACCGAGCACAGGTGGAACAAATCTTTAACTGCAGAGTCATCATCGGCAACACCAGCTTGAGCTCTTCCACAAATTCATCGACTTCAAGAAAGCTTTCGACTGCGTTTGGCATACTGACCCGGTGCAGGTTCTGACAGGATTCAACTGTGACGATGGGCTGGTGCAAATAATACAAGAACTCTTCCGAAACAGCAGCGCAGTACTTCTAAATAGACCTATGGGTGACTTCTTCAGGACATCAGTGGGCGTCGGTCATGGTTATCTGCTATTCTGTGTACTGTTTAACTTTTTCCTCGAGAAGATAATACAGGGGACTCCACAAGAACATAAAACCTCCATCTCCATCGGTATTAGACCATCTAGCAATCACAGTGCATGTTTTGCACTCATTTTGCTGCGAATAAATAGAATCAAATATCTAAGATGAACTTTGTCTTATGTTGTTGTTTTTTAATTAAAATATTCTGTCTTGAGTATAACTTCCTGGACTAGTTTTCGAAATTTCATATATATATTGCTCAAAAGTGTGATCCCTCGAATAGCAAATGATCAAACATTAATGAAATATATATTATATAAAAAGATTTAGTTGAATATTCATTGATATTTTGAGTATTGTGCCTTTTTTACAATTATACTTGTTTACTTTACAATAGCGCTAAGAATTGAATTACAAATTGATATGTTTGTGAACAAAATGCATTCTACTGATTAAATAAGACACTGATACCATTTACGTGTATCTCAAAATCAAGAATGAAAACGCTCAATTACTTTTACGAGTTCCTATGTATTTTTTAGATTGTACATTAACGACAGAAATGTATAAAAACTATTGTAAACTTGTGTGACATAGTAAGATCAATGAATTATGTGGTAAAATACAAAATAAATATAATAACGAAATCGGTAATGCATCGTTTACATGTTTTTAGGGAAAGGCAAAAGGAATCATCATCGCCCTTTTGTTTTTAAATGTATCTTAACGACAGTTATTATTACCAGATTTGAAGACGTTGATATTGGCATGTTAAAATAGTTTTATTGTTGTATGCTGACGACGTTGTTCTCTTCACGGAATGTTAGATGAGTATTGTGCGAAATAGAAAATCTGTGCAAATATAAATATAACAAACATAATGATTTTTTAAAGAGGGTGACAAAAATATTTTTTAAGTGTTTAGATATCAAGTAAATGAGCTAGAAATTGTAAATAAATTTACATATCTTTGAATAGTATTTACAATGGTGGGATCCTTTTCAGCAACATATGATTCGCTTTCAGGGAGGGCCCAAAAGCACTTTTTATGTTAAAATCAAATTGTTAATATTTACAAATATCTAAGTTAGCCATAGTCTCGAATTATTCGATTAACTTATTGAACCAATTTTAAGTTATGGCTGTGAAGTTTCGGGATTAAACAATAGCATTCAAATTAAAAGAATACACAAACGTTATTGCAAACATGTGCTGGGTGTCCGATCTCAAACACAAAATAATTTTCTTTTCGGGGAATTTGGTCGTGGACCCAATATAAATGAACGGATTGTTTATGTTTTAAAATAAAGGTTAAAAATATTAAAATCTGATGATGTTTAATATATTTAAATCGTTAATAATATGTTATAACATGATCTGGAACTTTATCCCAAAAACAATCCTTGGGTACAATCTTTTAAACATATCTTAAATACTCCAGGTTTCAGCGAGGAATGTTTTAGAGTGTAGAAGACGTTAATTGTTTTATATCCATACGTTCAGAATTGGATAACAGAGTCACATCAAAGGACAAGGGGTGAAAACTACTGTATTTACGTTCATTTTAGATTTCAGCCTTATCTGAATATAATTTTTTTTCAAACTTTAGATTCGAGTATATTTATACCGGTAAACAGTTTAATATATATACATATACATGTTAAAAATATCTGATAATTTGCATTATGCATGTCTTTAGAGTTGCCAATTCTTTTATTGTTATTTGTACATTTATTTTTCTAAAAATTACATATTTATATGCCTGTATGCCATTGACCACTCTTGACTAAATTGTGTGAACTTTGTATGTGTACTCATGGGCTTGAAGCCTAACATATTCTGAAATAAAACCTTTACACAAAACCTATCAGCTTGCGCATTTGACGATGCAGCTTGTAAAGTTTATAAATGAAGGTCACTCGTAAAATGCCGAAAGTTCAAATATTCTATTATATGTTTAATCATGTAAAAGCTATTAATACGTTTAAGATTTAACTGATTGCATTTCTTAAGTAGATTTGACGGGTACTTAAAATAAAGGAACGTTTCAAAAATAAAATGTGTATCGTTAAGAAGAAAAAATCATAAGGTCCTTTTTTTAATTGACGTCTGCAGTAAAACTCGAATCGACACTTACCAAAATCATTCACGTCAATAAAAACTTATGAACATAGTTCCAGTGACAATATTTGAATTTCTTCTGCATTGACATTTCATACAAAACAATTTGCTACTGCAACTTATTTTCTGTACACACGAAGTCAACATGGACAACCCTTTACAATTATGAAAATACAAATTTTGCGTTTATGAAATCGAAATTTATGTGATCAGGAATCATTTTTATAAATACTGCCCATGCTTCAGTAAAAACGATTCATCAGATACATATTGCCATTCATCAGCAATCGTGTGTATGTAATAGCTATCGCATGCACACGTTATCACTTTCGCGCACACGTAATAGTTGCCACATACGCACGTAATAGCTATATCGTTCTCATAAAGTAACTTAAAATAGCGTGCGCTCGTAATTTAATTTCTAACATACGTAATATTATCGCATACGAATGTAATGCTATCAAGAGCGCACTTTATAATAGCGCAACCCACATAATAACTCTCGTGTGCGCACATGCAAACGCGAATTAATGTAATTTATATCGCTACTGAACAAATGTCACTGAACCATTAAATATAATGTTCAGCATATCTGCCTTTTTCGGCGCACTCTCGACCTCCAAGACAGATGTAGAACGCCATGTCGCTGTTATTATTTCGACATTATTTGACATTCTTCGAATATGACATCTGAACGAAGCACTGAAGAGAACGCGTTTGGTAAGCCGTAGCAACACAATTTTGATATCTTCATCTCTGCAAGCGCTTCACAGACGCGCTATACAAGATTTATGTCCGGATTCATCGGGTTTTATTTCAAATCCTCTTATACTACAGAACGATTGCAGAAGGCTGCCACCAAACCGACACACATAGTGATTTATTCTGTGTCTGTTAATAGCTTATGAACTTCATATTGCATATTTATACTTCCATGTTTTTACTCAAGACATTTATAAAAAAGATACATCGCCCCGCAAACGCCGTGTTTATTGCCAGGAAACATCGTCACACTGTCCTCAGTTAAGATCACGCTGTTCTCAGTTTAGATAACGTTGTTCTCAGTTTGGATCACGCTGTTCTCTGTGTGGATCACGCTGTTCTCAGTGGACGACGGCCAACAAATTAAAATAAGTTTTTCTGGTGTCCTGTGTCCCTTTTTTTAAACATCATGAGTCCTAAACTGAGACATAAATACGCATCACTAAGCTTCGAGACATCTTCAGCTAAAACTGTGTTTCACTCTACCACGTCATGTTAGTTCTGTAAACATTATGATGTGTGTGATGTTTTGTGATGATACTGTAACGGTTTCGTGCCGTCAGGTAATTACAGTGTCCTTTCTATCAACCAGGTAGTTATTAGTTTATTAAAATGTTATTAGTCTGTGAATAGATGTCTTCAAGAATAAAGAAATGAAAACAGTGAGGCTTAATTTATTTATACTTGTCAAAATATACCTTACATGAAACAACAAATGTATAAGAAAATAATATAGTTACATTTTGTCCTGACATCCCAGTTCTTTCTTGTTATTATTATTATTAAAGGTTTTAAAAGTTTAAATAATTTTAGATCTTGTGTGGCCGAAAAGTTGAATGTCCTAAGTCGTCTGCGGCGCGTCTTTTATATGGATGCCCCTTGATACAATTCCTCAGACTCCGTAAACGGTTATGCGACAGCTCCGACCAATCAGAATGCTTGAATCGCCGATTTGAACCACTGTCTAATATGCGCGCCAAATGAACTCTTCAAAACGCTTTCGCACATCAGGAAATAGTTCCAAATGTTATATCTATGCGTATCAATCAAATGACAATAACTTGATATAAAACAGTAGCAAATCGTTAACATTAATACAATAAGACATAGTTTACTGCAACCATTAACTATATGCTAAAATCACAAATATCTTTTTATGACGTCACAAGCATGGTCGACACTGTTTATGAGTGACAAGGAAGTGTTATTCTTTATGGAATTACAATCATAGGAACGATGATTAATAAATAAAGTTGTGAGTAACATTTAAGGATTATAAGGATTAAGATGTAGATAAAATGATATATGCATGAAACCTCAGTAAACTGTTCAACATGCATATGTCATGTAATTCAACGAACTGTCAGAATCTGTCAACATTCGGTGAGTAGGTCTTTGCCCATATCCTAGATAATGAAACATGTTATGAAACCTTATTATTAGTTTTGCTTAGGATTACTTGTAGTCCATTATATTACACTTCCCCCCACTTTATTAAAATAATCTTCCTGGATTATGTCCAATAAAATAACAAATGAGCACTTTAAACATTTATGCAACGAGATCATACAGATTGCATAGCAACATGAACAATTGAAAAACAATGTAACTATTCTCAGTCTGCAAATAACACACATCAGACAACTCTTATGCACCCACACGTATTTTAATGTTTGCCTCATCCAGTTTTTCAGTTATAATATCTGTGTCCTTCCACCTATCAGCAAGTTCAAGTCCCCGAACAATACCCCCTGCCACGCGACTCTCCTCCACTTCCCCATTTACGATGGCCTTGAGGTAATTAAAGTTATAATACCTAATTTTTGAGTCCATCTTCTCTGCCTCTCCTTCTTCCACTGTCGGCTTACCCTCAGCTTCGAGGGACATGAAGTTGTACTTGTCCAAGAGGGCTCTCCTGGACAAGGTTGGGAAGTTGGTGCTCTCCACACGCTCAAGAAAGATGGCCACATACTCATGGGCCATGAGTTTCTGATCAGGGGTCATCTTCTTCCAATTTGCTGGCGGCCATACAATCTGTTGGTTGTTCGCTTCCATGGGGAATTCATTGACCAATGACCAATCCCTTTTTGCAGGCGGACACATGGGCATACAGCCCTTCTTCAGAATCCGAAAGGCTCTGGCCTTTAAGCTGCTGCTTGAACCCAGCACGGCTGAGCTACAGGACGACGCTGAAGAGGAAGATGAGGAGGAGGAGGAGGAGGAGGAGGAAGATATCTCACCACTTGGAGAAACAACCCTGTCTCGATCTAAGCCCATATTTCTCTCCGAAACCGCTTCTTCACCCAACTCTATGTTGTCCCTGTGATCAAAGTCTTGATCCCCTTCCGACTCTTGCCTCCTACGTTTTAGTCCCTTTTCAGTTTCTTTTGGCCTGTCTTTTTCAGCTGCTACTTTCGAGCTTGTGCCTTGCAACCGAACTGCTATCTTCCCGTTCCACTTGTCTTTCAGTTCTTGCGGATTTCTCAACCACAGTCCTCTTGTCTCGCGACACGCTCCGCTCCCTGGATTCCCTCTTCTTCGCCATACCTCTTAAAATCTCCAATCCTTTCCTCCAACCGGCTGTCCATTGATCTCCCCTAGCTTGCTTGTCGGAAAATGTATCGCTCCAACTTCTCATGGCTTTCCTCGCTTCATAGGCCGCCTTGGAGTCGTAAGGGTTGATATTGTCAACTACTTTAGCGTAGTCCTCAGGATACTTGGCAAAGTAAAACCCATTCGCCCTCGTGAACTGGTCCTTGCTTATTGTAACCTCTCGGTGGACTTTTTTCACATGTGATTCCAGATCCGCTATACGGGTGTAAACGTTCTCTTTCCCCTCACACCAAGCGCACATCACAGAAAGTCGTCGATGGGCTGAAGAGATCAGGTGGACATTTAGTGACTTCCTGTCGGGAAAGTAGGCTTCACACAACCAGCATTTTTCCCTGAAATACCGACTTGAACAATAGACACATGGTAACCAACAATCCAAGGTAACAATATTTAAAATGTTAAATTTGTCTTTGACAATCCATGCACAGACTCTTTTTTTGTATACAACATATTAATTTGTAAATAGTTTGATAGACAGGCACATATCGATACCAGACGCACAGGGTCTCCACCATAGTTAAAAGTTTAACACATTTTTTTTAAAGTTTATTCATACATTTACAGCATAAACAGTTCAGGTCAGTTGTGTTAACAATGTTAATTATTTTCCATTAAATTTTGCAGCTGGACCTTCTTTATCCAACTTGGAATGCAAGTCCCTGTATAAGGATATAATCTGTCAACATGATATGCTTTTGGAGCCTTTCTTGACGACTGCTTTACTTTGCAAATGAGATCGTCTATCATCCTTGTGACAAGAAATGGTCCTTTCCATTTCACGGCTAGTTTAGTGCTTATACCAACTTTTCTTGATGGATCATGCAACCACACAACCTGTCCTGGGAAAAACTTCTTCTTCTTTACATTGCTGTCATAGTGCTTCTTTTGATATAGAGCTGCAACCTTCAGGTGACTTCTTGCAATTTCATGACAACCTTTAATTTTCTTTTTCAGCAGACTTACATAGTCATCTACACTTGTTTCCGGTGTGTCCTCTTCTGGTACACCTACTACTGCTTGCAACGGAAGACGAATATCCTTGCCAAATACCATCTTGTTAGGGGTGACGGATGTGCTACTTTGAGGGGAAGAGCGATATGCCATACATACTTGTTGCAGAGAGACGTCCCAACAGGCTGGTTCGTCTTGACAATATGACCGCAGCATAGCAAGAAGTGTTCTGTTAAATCTTTCAACCAGTCCATTTGCCTGAGGTCGTCTAGACGTGGAGTGCGTCTTTTGAATCTCAAGGAAATCACAAAGATCTTCAAGAAGTTTAGATTCAAAACTACGGCCTTGATCTGTGTACACCTGTAGGGGAATTCCAAATCGACATACAAAATTATCCAAAAACGCTTTTGCAACAGTTCTCGACTCTAAATCAGATATAGCGACACATTCTGTCCATTTGGTGCACCAATCGATGATAACAAGTATGTAGCGATTGCCATTATCTGTAACTGGAAGTGGTCCGAGTATGTCCATTTGCACACGCTCCATTGGTTCGACAACTAAATAACAACCAAGTGGTGCTTTGTTTGACTGTCGTGAAAGCTTGTTAACTTCACACACATCACATATTGAACAATACTCTTTCACATTATCTGCCATACCAGGCCAATAGAATGCTTTTCTGATTTTGTACAGAGTCTTTTCCACCCCAAGATGACCGCCACTGGCAACACCATGATGCAAATTTCAAAACAACATCACGTCGATCAGCCGGCGTTACCAGCTGGTGTAAAATGTCACCATTGTTTTCCTCGTACTTCCGAAACAGCAACCCTCCAACAATTACTAGGCGATCCCACTGTCTCCACAAAGTTTTTATTTCAGCTTTTGAATCTGAAATGTCTTTCCATTCCGGTCTGGTTTCATTTCCCTCTTTTGCAAGCTTAATTACACCTATTGCACTGTCACTCAGTTGACTGTAAGCGATGTCTGCATGTGTCCAACCATCAATGAGATATGCTGCTCTCTTAAGTTCTGTTGACTGTGCAGCAACGTTACTTCTTGTAACAGCTCTAATTATTTCATCAGTCGATTCAATTTTATCTATCATCGCTTCTTGATTATCTTGTTGGTGCTTGCATGACTTGCATGGTCTTCTGGACAAAGCATCGGCATTCTTGTGGCTTGTTCCGGCTCTATGTTCTACTGTTAAGTCATATGTATTGAGTTCTTGAAGCCATCGTGTGACTTGTCCAGTTGGTGATTTTAACGATCTTAACCAGCTCACGGCAGCGTTGTCAGTCATGACAAGTATTTTCTGTCCATATAAGTAGCTGTGGAAATGTTTCAGAGCGGTTACAACTGCCAGAAGTTCCTTCCTTGTTACGCAATAAGACCGCTCATGCACATTCATTGTTTTGCTCATGTAAGCAATAACTCTTTCATGCTCGTCTTGAACTTGAGACAAAACGGCTCCAACACCTACATCTGAAGCATCTGTGTCTAGAATGAACTGAGAACCCAGTTGAGGGTACGCTAGCACCGGTGCTGATGTAAGCATCTCTTTGAGGAAATCAAAAGCTTCTTGGCACATCTGATTCCAAATAAATTTCGCATTTTTCTCACACAATTTGTGAAGTGGCTTGGCAATGTCAGCAAATCCCTTTACGAATCTTCTGTAATACGATGCTAGGCCAAGAAAGCTCCGAACCTCCTTACTTGACTCCGGAACTGGCCATTCTTTAATTGTTCTGACCTTTTCTGGGTCTGTTTCAACACCTTCTGCGGATACAATATGACCCAGAAAAGACACTGATTTTCGAAAGAATTTGCATTTGTAAGGATTCAGTTTGAGATGAGCCTTTCTTAACCGTTCGAAAACGTTTTCAAGCCGTGTCAAGCTTTCATCGACTGTTTTACCAGGGGTTATAATGTCATCCATATACAGCAATGACTCTATCCACTGTAGACCCTGCAAAACATCCTCCATAACACGTTCGAAAGTAGAGGGAGCATTTACAAGTCCAAACGGCATAACTTTGAAGTGGTACAGGCCATGACTCGTTGAAAAAGCTGTCTTAAGTTTGTCTTTCTCATCCATCTTCACTTGCCAAAACCCTGAACAAAGATCCATTGAGCTAAACCATTTTGATCCAGAGAGTGCATCTAAGCAGTCATCTACCCTGGGAATAGGGTAGGCGTCCTTGACTGTCACATCGTTAAGTTTTCGATAATCCACGCAAAACCTTGTGGAGCCATCCTTTTTGGACACCAGGACTATTGGCGAAGACCATGGACTGTTTGACGGTTCTATAATACCCCTTTGAAGCATCTTCTCAACTTCAGCCCGTTCCACTTCTCTTTTTCCATATGGCTGTCGTCTAGGTTGCTGCCTGATGGGGTTAGCACTTCCAGTGTTTATCTTGTGTTTCACGACGTTTGTGCACCCGAGATCATCGGACGACTTTGCAAACACATCTTGGTACTTATACAACAATTTTGCAAACTTGTTTTTCTGTTCGGGATCCAAATATTCAACACCATCGTCAAACATCTTTTTCACATGTTCTGGCAAAATGACCTGTTCAGACTGCAAACCCGTGTCACTTTTGACTGTGGCACACGTATCTGTTTGAATTTCTTTAGAAATTATGGGGTCCTCAACTGGGAAACACTCGCCAACAAGATATCCTGTTTCCAAACTTACTGTTTCATCAAAATCGTTCACAACACACACGGACACATCTTCTCCCTGAGTTTCAACAATGCCGGCCACAACTCGACAACTTATGTCCTGCAAGCCTTGAATCCCATCAACAAACACTACCTCTGGCACAAAGCCTTTTACTTCTACATGTAACATCTGAAAGCTCCTAGGTGGTATTTCAACGTTCTCTTTCACGAGCACCCTGCATACACTCAGCCCAGTCCCTTCTGTAACACAATCAATTGTATTACCATCCAGTGTGTGAAGTTTATGATTTTGAATGTCCCAGGATTGAATGTGGTTTGCCATAAAATCTTGTCCCAGAATTCCTTGAATATTTGGTATATCGCAAACGGTGGCGTCAATTGCAGTCGTGAAACTCCCGACCTTCAACTTTAACTCTACAGAACCTTGAACGTTTAAAGGTGTGCCGTCTACGGAACAAACTGTACGATTATGCTCACGCAAATCATCTGTCTTCTTTCCTATAGCCTCATGGGTGTCTTTAGATATTAAAGTGGTTGTTGCTCCACTATCTAATAGCAAGGTTACCGCAGTTCCGACTATTAATCCTTCAATATAGACACCATTGTCTTTCGTTTTCATCAGATAGCTGCATTGACCAACCCGCAATGCCTTTTCATCTGGTCTGCATGGCACCTCTATTTGTTTAGGTCGACTTTTCACTTGAACCGCCGCATCACGACCTATTGACGTGACGGTCTGAAGTTTTCCTGCTGCAGTCCACGTCTGTTGTCTTTTATCGGACAATCTCTGATGAAATGGTTTGTAGAACCACATCTGTAGCACGATCTTCCAGAGATTCTGCCTCCCATGGTAGATTCAAGTTTGTCCAATCGTTGCTCAATACGCTTAATGGCACTGGTAAACTGATCATAAGTTCCCTCATGCACCGGGTTGGTTTCAAAAGATCTCTCTCTGCTGCTTGTGTTTGTGACACCCCTAATCTGCGCTCCTACACCTTTCCCCGGACGTCCCAACACCTCTTCATAACGCTTAACCACCTCCACAGCTTCACTAATTGTCTGGCAATTTTTATCCATTAAACGGCATCTCATCTCGGCTGAAACATTCTTATTAAAATGTTGTAATGCAAGCATTTCTTGGGCCTCTTGATCAAGTGTTGAATAGGCTTTCTGAGACAGTAGTCGAATTTCATCCCCAAAAGCAGCAATTGTTTCTGTTTTTCCCCTCATTCTGTTTTGCATCTTTGAAAGCCATCGGTTCTGTTGTCTTTTACTTCCAAACCTCTGTTCTAATCTGTTTGTCAGGAGTTTGTAAGACCGTTTCTCTGCAACAGGTAACGAACTGTAATGCATGCGAGCCTGCTGCTTAAGAGATGTAGCAAGGTAAAGTAACTTCTCCTTTTCGTTCCATTGTGCAAGCTCTGCACAATCTTCGAAGTATGCTATGTACTGGTCCCAATCTTCATCTCCGGAATAAGGGTTTGGTTTAATGTTTGGACGCGGTCCACGTCTGTAAAAGCCACCATATGCCTCGTCAAATTGGCCCTCTTGGTACTCTTGACCTTCCCCTCTTCCGTTCTCGTTGACATTGAAGTCAACCTCGGAGTCGGACTGGTCATTGTTGTCCGCCATTGTACGACTAATGTGATGGTAATGGCACAAAGAAAAAGAACTTGAAAATTTGCACTTTATTATTCACAATAAAACATAAATCATATAAATTTACACAACAAGCAGTTAGGAAACGAT
The DNA here is from genome assembly GCF_020536995.1 of Dreissena polymorpha. NCBI lineage: Eukaryota > Metazoa > Mollusca > Bivalvia > Myida > Dreissenidae > Dreissena > Dreissena polymorpha. Next base: position 59,987,757 of record NC_068359.1, read on the forward strand.
CATCTACTTCTGTTTCTGTCTTTTAACGTCCCTGCCGTTCTGTTCTGGTGCCGACGTTCCGTTCTAGTGCAGCCGTTCCTGTTCTATTGCAGCCGTTCCCGTTCTAGTGCAGCCTTTTCCGTTCTATTGCAGCCGTTCCCGTTCTTATGCAGCCGTTCCGTTCTGGTGCAGCCGTTACCGTTCTATTGCAGCCGTTCCCGCTCTATTGCAGCCGTTTCCGTTCTTGTGCAGCCGTTCCGTTCTGGATAAAGCAGTTCCCGTTTTCGTCAGCCCGTTCCCGTTCTCGTCAGGCCGTTCCCGTTTTCGTCAGGCCGTTCCCGTTTTCGTCAGGCCGTTCCCGTTCCCGTCAGGCCGTTCCCGTTTTCGTCAGGCCGTTCCCGTTCTCGTTAGGCCGTTCCCGTTTTCTTCAGGCCGTTCCCGTTTTCGTCAGCCCGTTCCCGTTCTCGTCAGGCCGTTCCCGTTTTCGTCAGGCCGTTCCCGTTTTCGTCAGGCCGTTTCCGTTTTTGTCAGGCCGTTCCCGTTCTCGTCAGGCCGTTCCCGTTTTCGTCAGGCCGTTTCCGTTTCTGTCCCTTGCTGTTTTCCCCGTGGTGACGAAAAATAAAAGTTCTGAGATGCTAAAAGTATATTAGCATCCCCAATTCTGACACCAATGTAACGGTTTCGTGCCGTCGGTAAATACTGTGTCCTTTCTATCAACCAGGTAGTTATTAGTTTATTAAAATGTTATTAGTCTGTGAATAGATGTCTTCAAGAATAAAGAAATGAAAACAGTGAGACTTAATTTATTTATACTTCTCAAAATATACCAACATGAAACAACAAATGTATAAGAATATAATATAGTTACATTTTGTCCGACATCCCAGTTCTTTCTTGTTATTATTATTATTAAAGGTTTTAAAAGTTTAAATAATTTTAGATCTTGTGTGGCCGAAAAGTTGAATGTCCTAAGTCGTCTGCGGCGCGTCTTTTATATGGATGCCCCTTGATACAATTCCTCAGACTCCGTAAACGGTTATGCGACAGCTCCGACCAATCAGAATGCTTGAATCGCCGATTTGAACCACTGTCATCCAATCAAATATGAGCGCCAAATGAACTCTTCAAAACGCTTCCGCACATCAGGAAATAGTTCCAAATGTTATATCTATGCTTATCAATCAAATGACAATAACTTGATATAAAACAGTAGCAAATCGTTAACATTAATACAATAAGACATAGTTTACTGTAACCATTAACTATATGGCGCAGTCTTTTGCTAAAATCACAAATATCTTTTTATGACGTCACAAGCATGGTCGACACTGTTTATGAGTGACAAGGAAGTGTTATTCTTTATGGAATTACAATCATAGGAACGAGGATTAATAACTAAAGTTGTGAGTAACATTTAAGGATTATAAGGATTAAGATGTAGATAAAATGATATATGCATGAAACCTCAGTAAACTGTTCAACATGCATATGTCATGTAATTCAACGAACTGTCAGAATCTGTCAACATTCGGTGAGTAGGTCTTTGCCCATATCCGAGATAATGAAACATGTTATGAAACCTTATTATTAGTTTTGCTTAGGATTACTTGTAGTCCATTATATTACAATACTATATTTGTCTCTACATATATTTTTCCTCTGAGTATTAAATATAAACTCAAAATATATATGCTTTTAGTCCGTGATTTTTAATTGTATTGCCTTACGGTGTGCATCAAAGATACGGGGCATGCGCAAGGCGGCCCCAGTGACCATTGTCACTGTGGTTGGTTTAAAAGAACTCCTAGCAAGGAAATAACATCAAAGCTCTTGTTATTTTCGTATGCGATTAATAGCGGGGATGTAAAAGTATTCCGTTAATGCCGTTTAGGTACGAATACGCGAAAACATGATTCAAAGGTACAAAATAACGACGCGATAACGCGTGGTTCATGATTCAAAATTGCAAAAGAATAACAGTTTAAAATCTCAATCTCCCATCATGTTCGCAAAGTTTCAACCGTTATTATTGAATCGTAATCTTTCGTTATTGCTCCGTCATCTGTTATCAACGAATTGTGCTTTCGTTATTCCGCAATCAAAATCAGTAGAAAGAGTGAGAGTGGGGTGGAGGAGAGAAAATTAGGGTAGGTATAGGGAGAGAGAGGGAGAAGTGGTCTTTGTGGAGCAATGTTAAGTGACCACATACAGTTTAATATAATTATAACAAATGTTAATCTCATTAAAGGGATCTTTTCACGTTTTGGTAAATTGACAAAATTGAAAAAGTTGTTTCAGATTCGCAAATTTTCGTTTAAGTTATGATATTTGTGAGGAAACAGTATTACTGAACATTTACCATTGTCCAATATAACAATTATATGTATCTTTTTACGATTTGAAAGCCTAAAAATTAAAAAGCGTTGCAACGCGAAACGATTGAATAATTTGCAGAGTTCTGTTGTTGTCGTTTACATTTACGAAATTACGAACATTGCTTATATAATGTATAAAATACTTTATCTGTGTATATATGGCGGAATAGCCGAGAGGGCTAATACGTTTTTACTTCATACTAACTCCAGGACTCCGGGGGTCATTGGTTCGAACCCTGGTACCGGCTACTTTTTTTCCGTGTTTTAATATATTCTTGATTTATTACTGGAGCTTTTAAGATCCAATGTTTACATTTATCAATATAAAGCATTTAATGACAAACTTCAAAATATGCCAAAAACTGTGAAAAGGCCCCTTTAAGCTTCCGACTTTGAACAAACAACTAATTTTTATTTTTTCCTTTTACCTTTTAACTGAACCCTACTGTCTCTATACAGCATTTTTATGACGGTTAGTAATAAAAAATGTAAGTTATCAAATATAGTTATTTAAAATGAATGGATAGATAGCAAACCTGAGCTTTGTATTCGACTATTACACAGATAAATAACTGCATGTACAATCTACTGCCCTGCGTGTGTAACAGACGACACATCGATTTATTTAAGACAAACCTATAATTGGCAAGACAATTGATTTCGTTACTTAAGACAACCGGCCCAAAATACAATACATATAAATGTCATATTATACATGCATGCGTTGTAGATAGTTTATATTTGTACTTGCCCCAATTAGAAATATATAAAAAGTGATTTTATTTCAATATCAGATCATTTTTGGTTTTCATCTGATTAAAACAATATATTGCTTCTCTGTTTCCACTATACCAAGAAAAAAGATTTATGTTAAGTTCTTCGTCAAATTTTGAACTAAAATTAAATTAAATTAAATTAAAAAACACATGAAAGTGTTTTCTGCGACAATGTGTACACTACCTTTGATCAGGTTCTTGAACAAGATGACGTCCAGTTTCAATAAGATGTGGTTGGAACATCTAAACTGTGTAAATGTTTTCCAAATGTATTTTAATTAGGGATGCAAGAGGTTAAACGGTTAACCGGTTAACCTACCGATACGACCAGTTAACGGGTTATATTTTCGAGAAAAGGTTAACCTGGAAAAAAAATCATGGAAGGATTCGTACGATTTTACGTGTTTCGTGCGACATGCTGCAAACTTGCCCTGGTGACAAAAAAAAACAATAAATCAGTACCTTAGTGATTACAAACAGAGGGCACGTTTTGCTAATTGCTAGTGTTTTGTTTTACTCGCTCAAAATTAACTAGCGAATTATGGAGAGTGGGGGCTATGAACGAAGACGTACTTTTATACATTTATCTCACGATGCCAGAACTATCGTGTTAGGCAAGTTTTTATTTCAGAAAACTATTTATTTAAGTCATTTCATAAATTAAAATCAATTTATGTGTTATTTAAGAAAAAAATAAAAAATAAAAAATTAATAAGTTCAATTGCTTCAAATTTGCGCGGTAAGGTACGTTAACAAACATGCGTGTGAATATTCAACTCGATGGCGTTCGTTGACATGGTGGTGTGAAAATAAACAACGTTTCCCAACTATTGCGCATGTTGCCAATAAAGCTTTTCTCCGTGCCATCGACATCCGTGCAATTGGAACGAGTGTTCTCGAAAAAAGGTCGCCTTGTTAGGAAGGCGCGCAAGCGCTTCAGCCACAAGCTAGTGGACAAAGTCATTTTCTTGACCAAGTGAACGCTGTTGTTTTATGCATGTTCTGTATATACATGAATGTTTACTGATTTGTTTGAACTATGAGATAGTGTTGCACTAGTTTAGCAATTATTTTAAAACATATTTTAAGAGTATTTTGGTTAAAAGTTTTTAAACAGAATGAAACAAAGATACACAACATGATTGTGGGCGATACGACGCAAACTTAATATAAGCGGCCATAAAGTCAATTTAGATTATTTGTCGATAAATGTACGGGAAACAAACGAATGAAGACCTTAAGAATATTCTAACTTAACCAATTATAATGTCCTTAAAATGTGTATACATGTTTGTGCTATAAATGTAACTCGAACAATTGTAAGTACCATGGAACTTTTTATTTCCACCAGTGTTTTATGTCTCAGTTAAACACACTTCAAAAGTAATTAATTTAAAAACTGAAATTCAAATCCCTTAACCATATTACAGCACCGATCATATGACAAGGTTTCCGTCATTTTAAGATATATTGATATAGTGTGCCTATAGCTTAAGGTATAAGAATAAATCATTGAATACGTCTAAAATCGATGACAAAGTTTCACGTTTCCTGCAGCATAACCATACAGTACAAATCGTTGTTTTTTTCAAGAACACAGGCAAAGAACAAGAAACATATTAATTCTGATGTATTTCAAATTGCCATAAACAGCATAAACGTTAACATCAATTGGAAACCCCACCAAGTCACGTGATCCTGCACCTTGAACAATCATCATTATATTTTGTTCATACCAGCGATATTACACTCCTGACAATTTAAAAGCAAGTACTATTTCTTTAATGAAAACTCACAAATCGGCGTGGACAAATGTATTAGACGTTTGAAACACTGTTCATCAATACTTTGGACGTCTTTTAATTAAGTAGAGTTTTAATTCTTACGCTTTATTATCACAGTGACAGCAGTTTAGGTTCTATTTCTTATACCGGTGAAGGCAAAACAAATAAAATTAGTTCCCTTCAAGTGAAATTAGTCTAAAATAGTTCGCACAGTATATTTGTAAACAAATTTGTGTTAATATATTTACTAAAATTACGAAAATATGTCAATACGTTACTTTAACTTACATACATTTCAAACAAATAATTTTTTAAACATTTTATTTAATGAAAACTAGTATGGAGACTTAATGTTTTCATTTGATAAAGTAAAGATAAAGTTAATATGGATGACTAGGCATATAATATGTATTTTATTAATATATGTATCGAGTTCACGCTACAGGTATTTAGATTACTTAGAGAAAGTATCCGTTTGCTCCTTATTCCAATTAATGTTTACATAAATAATAACGTACTCTCAACATGGTGTTCATTTATCAATAAGTTGATGTTTTGATATTCTGCTTCGATGCTGGGTGATAAAATTACATATTTCCTTTCATACAGACGTTGATGTAATGAAAAGGATATTACTAAGGAGAAACTGTATATTATTTTGAATCTAATTTCCGTCACCGGTGTGTTAACTGGTTAATGCTTCTTTTCATGTATCCCGGTGTTATACTGCTAATTTCCGACAACGAGATTACTGTTTAAGATGGATATTCCAATAATCAAAACATATCATAGGCAGATGCGGGATGCCGTATATATTGCTTCCCGAGGTAATTGATATATACCTTTGAAACGAAAGTAAGGTACTATACAAAGTATTATCATGTGAAGAACCAATTTCTTTGAAATGTGGTTTTGTGTATGAACGCTATTAGGTCCTTTCACGCCTATTTTTGATGCTATGTATTTAATGATTGGTATGTGTCAACATCGGACACCGCTTCTATGATTAACATACAGCGTATTCATTATTCCGATACCGCATACTGATTAAAAATAATGAAACTCACGTTCAGGTTACCTGATCAAAAGCACCGATCAAAGTATTAATTTTATAATTTAGTTCATGAAAGTACTTAACTAGACTTTCAAATTAGTAGTAGTAAAATTAGTTTATATGAAGTTTATATTCTGAAATTATTAGTCTTAAAGTATGAAAATGGTAGTTGAAAGGGTCAACTATATTCTGCGTTCAGTCCGCTAATCTCTTTGTTTTGCGCGGCCTTTATATACTACGGATATATGCGTCTTTGTCATTTGCGATACCATTTCATACATCATCAACATACAAAAATGAATCACTCAGGAAACGCCTCGACGAATAATGATTACGGAAATCGGATTGAAACAATGTACTCTGTATTATTTTTCCTTTATAGACTGATTGTTGCGTCGTCGACATTCGGCAATATGCTAATTATAGTAGTTGTTGCGAAGACCAAAGTAACTGCAACAAGTGTTTTGTTTGGAATACTTGCAGGCATAGATTTATTTGTGACAATCCTTGGACCATGCTATAAAATAGTTCTATTGTGGAGCTCCGTTGTACGAGAATTTATGATTGGTAATCCGTTAGTGTTCGTTTCGCACGATTTCACATTGGGAACATCAATTAGCCTATCGATTTGTACTCAGGTTGTTATAACAATAGAGCGATTCTTAAGTATAACAATGCCTTTGAAAGTGAAGCAAGTTATAACTCTTCGCGTGGTTGTTATAGCAGAGTGCATAACAGCGTTAGCTGTTTCTGTTATTCAATATTTACGACACTTCATCGCACTCCAAGTCATCAATCATTGGGGGTTGCTGATGTATCTTCCGATAAACACTGCGTGGGAGACTATGTTTTTTGTTTCTGACTGGATTTGTTTTCTAACTATACCATATTGCATCATAATGGCAGCTAGTATAGTTATTTGTGTAAAGCTTCGGACATCATTTGGCGGAAGACACGCAAACTCCAGCAGGGTGCGTTCTGTGACAATGAATTTGTTGGTCGCCAATTTAGCATTCCTTATGACAAACATCCCTTTTAGATTAATGAATATTTTGCTTCATAAATATGGACATGGTTTTATGTTAGATTTGTTTGAGGAGATACTAATTACGGAAACCTGTACGTCTATTATGTATCTTAATCACGCGCTTAATTTTTACGTGTATATACTAAGTGGACGAAAATTCCGAGAAGACGTGAAGAAGCTGTTTTCAAGGATTAAATTACATTAAACATTATCATTTAGTCACTCTACGTCATACGTAAATAAGCGTCCGGTCATTGGTATGTCCTTTTTATGAATTATTTTTATCAAATGCCTAAAATATGTATCAGTATGCTGAGATATTAAGAAAAACTTCGCTTAAAGATATTCGGAACTTAAAAAACAAAATTGTATCACAGAGGTCAAGTGAAAAACTTTTAGGACATTTAAACAGTAAGCAATATTTCTGATCCAAACTGTCATTTTTATCAGAGCTAGAAACAATTTTATAACATTAAAATAAAAAATTACTACTTAAATAATGTATTTATTAATTCATCTTCATTTTACACTCTAAGGCTAAAGTCTGGCTTTTTGAGACGACTCAGCTTAATGTTTATATGTATAATGAATGAAGAAATCAAAACTAGACTTAATTTTGCCGCAGTTGATGGCGTTGAGTATTCCATTCAATACCCAGGCCATACTATCTAATAACATATATAATATAGACTTTTAAATTAAAATGAGATACGAATGAATACTATTCGTATTTAAAAAGCACGTAGATGAGATTTTAATATACACTGTGTGAAACAAGTGTAAACCAGCAAAATACACTGTATGTAGTAAATGTAAACCAGCAATTTACACCGTATGCAGTCTGTGCAAAACAGCCATATATACGATGTTTTGTAAGAAAGTGTAAACCAGCAAATAAAATATATATTATTGTAAAATAACGGATTTTTGTGTATCGTCCAGGATAATTTAAATCTAGCGAAAATTTGTTAATGTTAATTATGAATTCAACCAAAAAGCTCCGATTATGAAATCAATGAATTTCATTATCGAAGCTTTTTCGTTGATTTCATAGTTTATATAAACATGTTATCGCTAGACCAATTTCATAATCGGAGCTTTTTGGTTGAATTCATAATTAATATTAACACTTCATCCCAGTCGATACATAAAACTCCTTCAAATCATATCGTTGTATCATGATTTAAAATTATTTTCGATCGTCGTTGGTCTCATCTCAAATTTCATGTTTCGTGTTATAAAATGTCCAAATATGATGCTCATCGATGGCACAACCATCATTATATTATTTTTATAATTGCTAAAGGATGATTATCAAAAAAAAAAAAAAAAGAAAAAAAAAAAAGAAAATCATCATTGTATCATGATTTAAGATATTTGTCTTTTGTCGTTGGTCTCATCTCAAATGTCATGGTTTGTATTTAATAATTTCCAAGTCATTGATATCATCTCACCTATCATGTTTTGTATTTTATTATGTTCAAATATGATGTTCGTCAATGTAAAACATCATCATTAAATTATTGTATCATTGTTTCAAGATTAGTCAACATCAAAAAATGAAATAAAAATATAAATAATTTGTAAAATAAAAAAGCATCATTGTATCATGGTTTTATATTAAATAAATGTATAATTGTATATACAATAATTTATAAAATATATTTAAACAAATAAAAAAATAAAATCATCATAGCATTGTATCATGTTTTGTATTTAATGATGATGTCTAAGTACGACGCTCATCGATGTCAAAATCATCATCAAATTATTTTATAATTGTTCCAAGATTATTATCATCAAAATAATATTTTTAATAAAAGTATTTTTTTAAATAAAATACATTAACAAAATAATCATTTAATTGTATCACGATTTAATATTGTTATTTATTGTCGTTGGCCGCATCTCGAAATGTCCAAATATGATGGTTATCATATGTCAAGATAATTGTTCAAGCTTTGGGCCAGTATGATTGACTGTTTCATAGTTTTCATGTGGACTTAGTAAAGATTTTTAAATCATAAAATATATATATCTATTTTGATGAAAAAAAGATGTATGTTACATAAAGGGTTTTGTGTATCGACGAAGATAATTAAATCTAGCGATAAAGTGTTTATATAAAATATGATTCAGCCAAAATACTTTGACTATGAAATTAACCGCTTTCATAACAATGTATTTTATATATTATGCATTAAGTGTTATATATTAAATCTATTGATGATGTGTTGTGAATTCATCTAAAAAGCTTCGAGTATGAAATTGACCGATTTCATAAAAGCGTTTTATATCTATCATGCATATACGTTATATTAAATCTATTCATGGAGTGTGGGGACCACCAGACACTCATACATTAACACATAAATGTTGTCGATTGTATTTTTTATAATTTTTGACTTTTTACTAAAAACCGACTACTTTTTTGTAATAGCATAATGAGGATAAACAGAACAGAACAGAACAAATATTTTATTCACTTAAGCAAATTACAGCTCATCGTGATCAATATAAAACATTCATACTTTCGTGAAAAAATATAGTAATAAAGATAATAATAAATTACTCGTGAGAGTGTTGTGGGTTTATGTACACACTGAATTGAGTATTCATACCCAACTATATATAAACAAAAAACAGAGGAAACAGCAAAAAAACATATATATATATATATATATATATATATATATATATATATATATAAATTAATTAATTATATGGTTGGTCATGAAATTAACCGACAATATATTTATAAAACTTTTGACTTCAAACAAAATGCCGACTATAATGTGTACTTTTATAATAAGAAAACAATAAACGTATTTTTTTATGTAAGTGACTTACAATCTATGTTTGTAGAGACAAAACCATAGGCATCCATTTTAATATAAAAAGCGGGATTTGTATTTTGAAAAACAGCTCAGCTCATTTTGAAAATTAGCTTGTAGGAGAACATTTAGACGTATTGCTTATTTAATAAAAATTGAAACTGACATTTGTTGTTAGAATTAGAAATTATAATATTTGGAAATTGTGTATAAAAAATCAATAACATCACATAATTATTTTTTTTTAAGAATAAAAGTGGAATAACTTTATGTGCTGAAATATTAAGAAACAAGTCACTTAATAATATTTGGAACTTTGCTTTTAAACTTGTATCATAGAATGAAGCAGTGACATGAACAAATTACGTGGCATTTAAACAGTAAGCAATATGTCTTATCCAAACTCTCATTTTTATCAGAGCTAAAAAAAAATACAACTTGATTTTGCTTCTTTTTAAATAATATTTGCTTATTAATTAATGTATTCATTAATTAATATTAATTTAACACTCTAAAGCTATAGTCTGCCTATTTTGATACGACTCAGCTTAATTTGGATACGTATTATTCATGAAGTAATTAATTTTTGCAGCAGTTGATGGCTTTGAGTACTCCATTTAAACCCAGGTCATTCTAGCTAATAACAGAATTATATAATATAGTCTTTAAAATTATAAGGACGTTCGACTGAATACTTTTCGTATTTACAAAGCAAATAGTTGAAATTTAATATACACTGTATGAAACAGAGTAAGCTAGCAATATACACTGTATATAATAAATGAAAACCAGCAATTCACACCGTGTGCAGTATTGCAAAACAGCCATAAATAGGATGTTTTGTATGAATTTAATCAAAAAGCTCGGATTATGAAATTGATCGATTTAAATTGGATGGTTGAATTCATAATTATATAAACACTTGCTCGCTAGATTTAAATATCCCAGTCAATTTAAAAAACGTTACAAATCATATCATTGTATCATGATTTAAAATTACATTGTATTTTCAATTGTTGTTAGTCCCCTCCAACTTTCATGTTTTGTATTTTAAAATGTCCAAATATGATGCTCATCAATGTCAAAAACATCATCATAATTTTATTTATAATTGTCTGAAGATTATTATCATAAAAAATAAATAAATATAAATAATGAATACAATAAAAAATTCATCATGTTATCATTATTTTATATCATTTTCTATTGTCGTTGGTCTCATCTCAACTGTCATGGTTTGTATTTTATAATGTCAAAATATTATGTTCATAAATGTCAAAAACATCATTATTTTATTACTTTATCATTGTTTCAAGATTCTTATTATCAAACTAAAAAATAAAATAAAAATATAAAAAAATCATAAAATAAAAATGTAATTATTGTATCATGATTTAAGATTAAATGCATGTATCAATGTAGAAATAATTTGTAAAATAAAATATAAAAAGTCAAAAAAATCATCATAGTATTGTATCATGTTTTATATTTTATAATGTCTAAATATGATGCACATCGATGTCAAAACATCATCATATTATTTACAATTGTTTCAAGATTACTATCGTCAATATTATAATTTTTAATAAAAAGTATAAATAGATATAATTTATCAAATATTTTTTAAACTCATTATTTAATTATATCTTGATTTAACATTATTGTTTATTTTCGTTGGTCGCATCTCGAAATGTCCAAATATGATGGACATCAAGCGACACATTTGTTCATAATTGGAATGAGTGACTTTAAACTTCTACTAGAGCATATTTTTATAAACAAATCGCTGTTTCAATTTCAACCGTACCTTAATATATGTCATGTTAAAAAGTTTCGTGTAAGTTTATCAAAATTACGCATGTCATCACAAGATTAAATATTGAAACTGGCAGATGGGCTAGACCTACATCTATCCCGTTAGATCAAAGAAAGTGCACTGTTTGTAATAAAACCGAAGATGAGTTTCATTTCATTCTTGAATGTACGTTATATACGGAACAAAGATCAAAATATATTCCATTGTATTAAAGGGAAAGACAAAATATGTACAAATTTATCGAACTATTAACATCACATAATGAACTTTTACAGAAACATTTGAGCTATTACATTTATCATATATTTCAGATTCGATCGCAAAATACCTTTGTATCATCCATTTAATGTACATGTATTATGATGCATTTCGTACTTTACGAATTGTAATGCTTTGAATCATAGCTTTTATGTACGACTTATCAAATGTACTCATAAATACTATTTTTATATAGCATATTACATGACTTTTGGACCATGTATATGTTAATTTCGTTGGTGGTTAAATATTAATTAATATCCAACGTCGTCTTTACAATACATTTTGTTGTGTTTGTTTGTTGAGATATTTGAACCGATTTATAACATCCATTTAACAAAGTTTATTGTTATTGAGCCCTTGGGTTGCCTATATTCTCGTTTCGTATAGGTAGCCTGCAAGAGCTGACGTTTATGCTTTTATTACATGCATGTGTTTTGATTGACTTATTTTAAAACATCTAACTGTCAACAAGTCTTTTACAAGTCTGTTATTATCACCAACTGTTCTACTACTTTAAATAAATGATGTATATATACATGTACTAGTATCATAAGAATATTCATCATTAAACCAATTCTGTTAATACGGGTTAGTACAAAGTATTTTTTTAATACATTTAGCTAATGGAGACCTAACAAATGTAAATAACAGTATATTTGATATATTGTATTAATTTAAGTTAATTAGCCCCATACACTCTGACGCAATTAGGACATATTTAATTACATGTATACTTTCGATTATTATTAATGTTCTAGTGTAATATATAATACTTCATGTATGCATCGTTGTAACTAAACGTTTTTATTTTAATGTAATAGCATAATGAGGATAAATAAATTATAGTATTGGTCATGAAATTTACCGACACTCAATTTATAAATTTTTGGACTTCAAACAAAATGCCGACTATAACGTGTTCTTTTATAATAAGAAAACAATAAATAGATATAGATGTTTAATATATAAGTGACTGTCAATGTATGTTTGTAGAGACACAACTTAATGCACCCATTCTATTTTAATAAGCAGGATGATTCATAAAAATATTTCAGCTTATATTGAAAATAAGCTTGTAGTAGAACATTAAGACGCATTGCTGATTTCATAAAAATTGAACCCGACAATTGTTGTTTTGGACTTTGAAATTATATTATTTGGAAACTGTGTATTAAAATTGCATAACATCAACTAATAAATATGATCTGAAAAATAATTAAATTGGAATTAGCTTTATAAAAGACTTTGTGCTGAATTGTATTCTTTTGTCTTCGTTTTGAATTTTTGTGTCGTGGTTACGAGTTACGTTGAGTAAACGTCAACAATGCAGCGTCGGCCAGTACATACAGAAACAAATGCAAACCCACTATTATCAAAACATCTGCGAAATGTAATTGTGTAAATATTTCAGCACTACCATTTCCATGTTCACTTTTTAGCGCGGAAGACAACATAACTGTCGCTTTGTTTCCGTTTATGTATAGTATTCTCATTGCATGCGTGATGTAGCCTGATTATTTTGTGCTTTAATTTCAATAATTACATTTTATCCCACTTTTACAGCGAATTCGGCTGATTAAAGCCCCGTTTATTAAATTGCCGCTATAAACCACGGCACGAAATGACGTCATTTTTTCGACAAAATGACGTCATAAATCCAGCGAAATAATCCAGTAAAACTAATTTTGTTTCAATAAAAAGGTTTACTGAATAAAAAGTTGGATAAATAGAATAATCGCCAAGGCTCGTGCTTTTGTTTTCTAAGCCTCGCATGATAAACCTGATCTATAATCAACACTAACTTTTTAGTCTCTATATAATACGTACACAATTATGATTCACCGAAACTAAAATCCATATGTCGTTTGAACAGTTGATTTATTTTTCCACAAATGCGCACGGGCGTATGACGTCACCGTTTGTACGGCTTTTTTGTTAATTACGGAAGGCTAACAACACCTTATTCATGATAAAAGCATAACTTTTAGGAGAAATACTTTATTCATCAAACGAATATATATCAATGTTCACTTTTTTACTATACTATGCTTTTTATCCTGAACAATAAAACTATTTTTAGCAAAGCTTAAGAGATACATTTACTTATATGTAAGTACCTACTATATATATAATTGACGTATGATGATCACTCTATACAATTCAAGCATGTCGTAAATACTAAAAACATGCTTCAACAGTGCTGTGTGTCTTCTAATTAGTTCAACAAACTAATATAGGGTGTGCATGTAATTCATTTTACTCAAGATCACACACTCTTCAAAGAAGGCAAAAACAATGTCTTTCATGTTTCACAGATAATTGGTGTAAGTAATCATAGCATGACGTTTGCATATTAGGAACTTCTAGGCATGGAATATTGAAGCAAATTTACGGTCGGTTGCTTTTTAAAGATATGTATCATTATTAGCATTGATCTTATTGTATAAAGTACATATTTCATCAAGTTATGATAAAGCCATCACGACATAAAATTTCAAACAAAGCTACAATTAAGGATAGATCAACTAGATACCATTATAACAGCTGTAATCATGATTATAAAAATCCTTCGTTTTTCTTGTCTAAAAATTCTAAATTTTAAAACTAGTGTTATTAAAATATTATATTATATGACAATCTTCATTTTATATAAATGTTTTATTAGAATTCTTATGTTCATCCACGACATGCAATATGCATTTTATATTCAAGATTTGTGGAAAACCTTGGCATAAAAATGTCTATTTATTTAGTCTTATATTTGATAATTGTTTTTGACTTCTAAAAATGGTTTAAAGAGTAATAATACTTACTCATTGAGCATATTCAAATTGTATCAACCGTTTTCTTCTTTAGATATTTTTTAAATAAATGTTTTGTATTATTGATGCATTGTTAACGTATGTAACCCGAATAAATATATATTTGAGGACTATTTACTAACGCTTCATTGCCGAAACTTTTATATAACCCCACTTTCATGGGTATTCTTATAAATAAGCATGTCCTTCCCCCAATCCTTTGTTCAATCCCTACGTTCATTTGATGTTTTTCTTTATTTCATTAGAAACTCAAAACACATCGCTTATAAAGTGATGATACTATACAATATATTAGCCAACATCTTTATATTTTAATTAAGATAATTTCTTCTTTTTAGCAGAATAATAGATGTTGTTTTGCATGTAACCGAAATACATTTGGAAGAGGCCCGCGCGTGCCACAAACCCAATGCTGGGTTACTTGATAAAGTTTTACCCACCCATTGCCAGCATGTCTTCGAAGTCTCCGTCCATCGGTACCGCAGATAAAAAGCCATCTGCCAGTAATAACGATCGGACCCAATCGTCCATCTTTTAGGGACACACGGGCAATGCGTCGTTTTGTGAAAGGTGCCTTCATATACATTGCTGATCTTATAACACGCATCGTAATCTCCAACTCAAACCTCTAATTCAAACTACGAGCACTTCTTTTTAAAGGATCCCCCAAAAAGAAGACACATGTAAATGTATATAATAGTGACCTCTCTACGCAAAATATGCTGAAAATTAACTCCCTGAATGTTTGTGGCTTGAAAAACAAGATCCCAATTTCCGGAATTTATAACACTTGTTAAAATGTTTGATAGTGTATATGTCCAAGAAACAAACTTGACCAATATGATTTTTTTCCTTACCCGATTATTCATTTTGTCAAAACCAAGACAAGAGAAACACAAACGAAAGTCAGGTGGTGTATTTTTTTTAAACGATCTGAAGAAAATATTTAATTTGACTACTCTAGAATCTAATTGTGGATAAATGCAATAGTAAAATATAGGTGACGGGGTTGACTATTATGTTATTGATAACATTAATATTCCTACAGAAAAAAAAACATTTCCATAATGATGACGAAGTATACTCGCTTGAAATAGAAGTAACCTTCAAATGTCTACAATATTATAAACTCTTTCCAACTGGCGATACTAATGGCAATACATAAATCTTGCCTGATAACACCATATCAGACGATTTTCTATTCAAACATTTTCATCTAACAGAAGATACATTATCCCCGTGTAACTTTTTGGACTTATCTTCTACTATGTCCTTTCTTTCAAGCCAAAAACATTATATACATCCCCGGTAAATACCGGGTACATCCATTGTCATCCAATTTGTAGATCTGATGTGTGCCAGCAGCTCTTTTGTATTTCAAAAATAAGCAAAACTTATGAAAACAATAATAACCTTTGTCAAGCGTTAATTATGATGTACTACCTCTGGTATTATAAACCAACACCACATGACCTTTCACGACGATCACTGACATTTTAGTTATAATTTTACCAATTTAATCTTCAATTTATTGTCGCTTTATTGAATCTATACATATCTACGTATCTACACTATTATCATATCGGTTAAACACTGTTTATCGATTTTTCGTTGTTCAGGGGGCCGTTTCTTAGAACAACGCACGTTCAAAAAGCACACGTAAGTGCAAAACTTAAAGTTTGTAGCGTTTCTATATTTTCGTAAAGTTACGTTTACCGTAAGTTTGCACGTAAAGTTACGGTTGCTCAAAGGCTCGCGTAACTCAGTTATTTTATGGTGGACGAACCAGTTTTCGAACACCTAAGAAATTACGTTAAATTACCTTAAAATTGAAACACTTATAAATGACAAAAACATTTTGTTTTAACAAATGACTAACAGTTCAATCATTGAATGATTATCTGTAAAGTCTTCCAGCAAACTGCGTTCAATAATTCATAACAATGATTCCCTAATTATTGTCACCTCTAGCAGACAAAACAAAATGGCGGCCGATGTAAACATGACCTATTACCCGACACTTCATAAATACTACTCCAGTATATACAAAGTCACATGACGATCACGTGACCCGGGCTCGGCGAAAAAATCTGCGTCTGCTGCAATCAAAATTGCAAACGGAAATATGCTTTTTGGTGTGTAAATGCACGTTTTGATAAATGCATTCAAAAAGTAATAGCAAAAAACACACAAAACGGTGTAAATAACAATAAAGGCATTGATTAACCTGTTTTCGGCGCATTTGTTTCAAGCTAAGTAGGCAAGTAGGTCATGGCCTTCATGTGCGACCATTTGTTTATCGATGTGACGTCATGCGTACTTTTGCGCATGTGCATACAGAACCAAAACAAAACGTCCGATAATAGGTGCTTTTCGATTATTTTTAACACACTCATAGTACAATGGTAGCACAGTATTGTAGTGTATTCGTGTTTTAAAATAATGTACATGACGTAAAGAAACATGTGGGCCGTATGGTCCGCATATCTGGGCCGTATATCCGATAATCTGGGCCGTATGGTCCGCTAATCTGGGCCGTATTGTCTGGGCCGTATGGTCCATGGTCCGTTTGGTCCGTATACCCTGTTCGATAACCGTAGACCCTATTTGTAAAGAGTTAGAACGATAGATGACAAGAGTTATGTGTGTACCACAAATCGTTCTCTGTCTTGCGAGTTACCAAAAACTGTTCCACTACAAAATGACAGAGGATGTGACCGTGCTTTTTGGATCACTTGAAGAATGCATAAAAAGCCTTCGTGACCACGAAATACAAACAAATACGAGGTATGCTGTTGGCTACAGCAGCAAAGGCTTTGGCAAAAGAAGTACTGGTAGGTCACCAGCAGTCAAAATACATTATTAATATGAAAAATGACTAGGGTTTGTTTAACCATGAGCGTTAAGTGTGTTTAAATCGGTGTGTAGATATACCGAAATCCTATTAATATTAATAATTTATCAAAATACTGCGGCTATTAAGATATTAAGGATATTGCATAATTCACGGATAAAGCAGCAGTATAATTAATTCCCCCACCCAACCTTCCCCAGGACCCTACCCCCCACCCCAGCTTACCCCTTGGTTTCCAGATTGTTAAATGTACACCTATTGTGTTTGGTTTGACTTTTCAACAACAAATAATGACAAAAATATGCAGTTAAAAAATCTCGTATAGGTATTATAAACAGGCATGGCAACTCGAGTGTTCTCGATGAAAACGGTCTTGTCCAGTGTTTCTCAATCTTTCATCAATAGGCACATAGTGCGTTTTATACTTTGTGTTTATAAATTACATTAACACATGTTCTTTTCAAACTGTGTATTTTCGTCAATATTTCTTGTTGAAAAGTCAAACCATTCCCAATATGTGTACATTTAACAATCTGGAACCCCTGGGATAAATGGGGGTGGCAGGTTGGGTCTGGGGAAAGTCAATATACTTAATTTATTCGCATTCAAAATGACAAGAGTAAGAAAAAACACATGCTTTATTTGTATTATAGGTCACCAGCCTTTAATATGCTTTATATATTCATATTAAAAATGACACGAGTTAGGAGAATCATATATATCGTTTATTTTTTTTGTTATCGCCACTTATTTATTTAATCAAAACATTACTACTCTTAACTAAGTGTGTCACCTTTAAACGTTTGAACGGCCGCGTTTCGTGGTTTGCTCAAAAACCTTTACAAAAACAGTTAACCTTTAAACGCCAGTCTATATCAATAAAATTCGTTTTAGTTCATTACGTTGTGACGTTTCAAAGCTTTTTAACAGCTGCCAGGGCCCTCGTTTGGCATTCTTTACTGCCGAATATTCTGTGGCTTCCCCCATGAAAGAAGTATACTTTTTTCCCCTATTTCAGCTATAAATCCCCCCTCCATTTTTTTTTTAATGTTATACCTATGTTGCCTGCTGATATGGTGCTACTAACTTTGATAAATTGTTTATTTATATAACTCATATTAAAATATCGCAATTTTAAGTGCTCAATGGTTGGTGAAAAGATCTTCTAAAATTCCCATTTTCGCCCAAAAAGATGCAAAATTCCCCCCTCTAAGGACCCTGGCCCCAATCCCCCAAAGTGTAGAGAGGGCCCTTGCTGCTGAAAAAGACTCGTATTAAAAACTATTTGTATCCTGTGCGCCAGATGGCCCTTATTCACAATACCGTAAGCATAGCAATACACCATGTATGGACTAGACCTCTTGAATATTTAACGCGCATCATCATGAAATTCCTGGCTTTTGTTGCATGAGAATGCCCAGAATCCTCTTGAGCATTCAACACGCGTCGGCCCGAGGAAATATTCACGACGTTTATTCATCGCCATTCATTTCTCGAGATATGGCGAACAATCTCCGTATAGGAAAATTTTACTAAAATTTAAGTATGCGTCTTTTGATATGCATCGTGTTATAAGTAGAACGTTAAAAAATTTAAAACTGGTTTACTCTTGTTAAAGGAATGTTGGTAAATAATTCACATTCGTGTCAAAATATTACGGCATGTAAGTAGACCAATTGTAACCCATTGGTTAGAGTTAGACAACTATGAGAACAGTTGGTTTTAGTATGACATCATGTGCGAATGGGATATGCATTAAATATAATATCCGGAAATAAGTACTACTTTCAGTTTGAAGAAGTGATGGCACTGATGCGTGATGATTTTAAAACGGACATAGGGATACCGTTTAAACGGTAACGTTTCGTTTATTTCATGTCGTTTAAACGTTTAGAAAAATCTGTAAATGTGACACTCTTACTCTTAACTAGAACATCAGTTATAGACATAAACAAACCTTTTCATTAAGTAGGTACATGTAATAGCTTGTTATGTAGCAAACATATGGTTATATTAGAAACATAATCAATTTATTTATATGTTCTTGTTTGTTATTGAATCAGGCTCAAATATTGACAACAACAAAAGGGTCCAGTGGCTGAATGGGAAACCGTTCCCCATAGCCTAAGGCCTAAAGCATGTATATTTTGTATAAAACATTGTACAGTAGACATTTACAATGTTTCTTTTAATAATACTGAAGTTGTTAAAATGATGTACCACTTTCGGCATTGAAAACAACACTTCTGTGTGTGTTCAGATTGAATTTCAGTGAATGTGGAAGTGAGTAATAAGCAGATTTGCAATTCATTACAACCAGCCTAAGGTAATTGTGGCTGCTGTTATGTAAATGCAAGTCTGTTGTAATCATCATATTGTAATCATACATGTATTGTGTGTTAAAATGCAAGGAGGATAATCACAGGAGGATGCAAGGAGGATAATCACAGGAAGAGGATAATCACATGAGGAGGATGCAAGGAGGATAATCTCAGGAGGAGGATGCAAGGAGGGTAATCACAGGAGGATGCAAGGAGGATAATCACAGGAGGAGGATGCAAGGAGGATAATCTCAGGAGGAGGATGCAAGGAGGATAATCACAGGAGGAGGATGCAAGGAGGATAATCTCAGGAGGAGGATGCAAGGAGGATAATCACAGGAGGATGCAAGGAGGATAATCACAGGAGGAGGATGCAAGGAGGATAATCACAGGAGGGGAATTCAAGGAGGATAATCTCCGGAGGAGGATGCAAGGAGGATAATCACAGGAGGGGAATTCAAGGAGGATAATCTCCGGAGGAGGATGCAAGGAGGATAATCACAGGAGGGGAATTCAAGGAGGATAATCTCCGGAGGAGGATGCAAGGAGGATAATCACAGGAGGGGGATGCAAGGAGTATAATCAGAGAATGAGAATGCAAGGAGGATAATCACAGGAGGATGCAAGGAGGATAATTATAGTAGGAGGATGCAACGAGGATAATCACAGTAGGAGGATGCAAGGCGGATAATCATAAGAGGAGGATTCTAGGAGGATGCAAGGAGGATTATCACAGGGTCACTGAGTGTACATGATGCAGGAAGATGCTGATATTTCATTCCGCTGACAGAAATTAAGAGCCTGACCCAACATAGTTAAAGCAGAATACTAATAAAATTAAAAAACAGAAGCATACCAATTCTCGAATTCACAGTTAATGAGACACATCAACATCAAATTTACCAAATAACAATGATGACAGAATATATTCTTTTACAATAAAAATGTTCTAAAACATTAAATGTGTAAACATTCTGTGTAGTTATCATAGTATTTTTATGCCCCCGTTCGAAGAAGAGGGGGTATATTGCTTTGCTCATGTCGGTCTGTCTGTCTGTCGGTCGGCCCGTCCACCAGGTGGTTGTCAGACGATAACTCAAGAACGCTTGGGCCTAGGATCATGAAACTTCATAGGTACATTGATCATGACTCGCATATGACCCCTATTGATTTTGAGGTCACTAGGTCAAAGGTCACAGGTGAAGGTCACAGTTACTGTAAATAGGCATTTTAAGGATTTAGCATTGTTCAAACAAGGGAAACAACTACCGTTTATGCATGTTCTTTTTTTTGTACAGCATTTGCCTCCCTTGTAATATATTTAAATTTTACCAAATGTAAGCCTAACTGCATTTTTGTAATGCATTGTATCCACCACAACCACCACCACGACCACCACCACCGCCACCACCACCACCACCACCGCCACCACCGTCACCACCACGACAACCACCACCGCCACCACCACCACCACCACCACAACCACCACCACAACCACCACCACAACCACCACCATTGTTCACAGTGACAAAAAAGTATTCACACAATGGCTGCTACTACAACTTATAGCCCATATAGGGGGGCATGCATATTTTACAAACAGCCCTTGTTGCTTCTTTCTTTGTACAGGAACTAGCATTAAGGAGAAGATGCCTGTGTGAAGGTGTTACCTCTTCATGGCAATACAATACAAATCTGAAATTGTGTTTGTTTCTACCGCAGTCCTGCATATGTATTTTCTATTACTGTTTGTTAATGGTGTTTTGTATGGTTATTGGCCTTTTCTTGTGTTAATTTCAAATTAATTTAAGAACTGTGCATGAATATTCTTAGAAAATTGTGGTACAGTTAGTTAGTTGTTGCAGTGAGGGTCTGAAATTTGTTAATGACATTTAAAGGAGTGTGTTCACAGATCGATGATTTTTTATGCCACATATATCAAACATAAAAGGATACTGTATGAACGTGAGTTAAATACATGTATACATACAATTAAAATAGATGGGTACGCAGTGTTTAAAAATATGTGCGAACTAAAACGAAAATAAAGTTGCAAATACCGAATTGGAAGTAAAGTATCAAGAAATACATGTACATGTAAGCAAATATTGTAAGTTCAATATTTTTTTCATGAGTTATTTCTCTATGAAGTGTTGTGCAATATTTATACAAACTTTCGTTTCTACTGAATTGCAAAGGTAGCTTTATTGTATTTTGATGATAAAAAGTCCTTACACATGTTTCATATGCCAACCACTTTGAACTTGTATAGCCAATATCTGTGACAAAGCCCACTCCTCGAGCATTACATGTATGTGACAGCCTTTTGTATTATGTATTGTTTTTGTATAATTCAAGCTCTATAAATAAATTATGCATATATTTTTGCTAAAGTGAATCACTGTTGTGTCTTGATCATGTATTTATGAGTATGTCTTTTAAACTTTAAAAAACGTATTTGCTCACTTATTGCAATGTTGTAAAACATAATGATCGGATGATTTGTAACCGAATAAATAATAATACATTAAGCAATTTGTTTAAGTTTACTTAAGTAAGATCATTTTGAACAATTACATATTAAATTTTTGCAACATTCCACTACATGTATCAGTATGTGTAACATCACTACGGTACATAATATGACCGAAAATGCATAACGTCATTACCTTTAGGACGACCGAAACATAAATTTTTTACTTTGCTCTCAAAGGCGTAATTAAAGCTTACTAATAACGTCCATCGTAAAACGGCTTCATACATTTGCCCACTCCTCGAGCATACATGTATGTGACAGCCTTTTGTATTATGTATTGTTTTTGTATAATGCAAGCTCTAAAAATAAATTATGCATATATTTTTGCTATAGTGAATCACTGTTGTGTCTTGAGTATGCTCTCAAAGGCGTAATTAAGGCTTACTAATTACTTCCATCGTAAAACGGCTTCATACATTTGCCAAATGATATCAATTACATAAGTTAATGTTTGAACTAGTTTAAGCCTATTTATTTTTGCTCGATTACATCAAAATCCTAAGGCTTATTGAGACACTCTCGAGTCCGTTTCCTGGGAAGAATCAGAACTTGGTATCTATCGAGGAGATAATGAGAACGCTCCCCGAGTAGGGATCGAACCCACGAACTCCCGATCGCTAGGCGGACAACACATCCATTACACCACCGCGACCTTCAATTATATTGTATATCATTGAAACTATTGCAGTATTGCTCTCTCATTATACACTAGCATGTGGTCCTTTATTTATTGCAAGTGATCAATGGCCAAAACCGCACTGCACGATACAAAAAACAGCATTACACAATACATAACAACATGCAAACATAATCAAATAAAGCTGGGGTCACCGCGTACCGGCATGTGCTTTTTCTAGCTCTTGTCATTTTGCATGTAAATAAATGAAGTATATTTACTGCTCGCGACATAAAACACAATTAAACGATAAGTTTCTTCTAAACTCTTGTTATTTTGCATATGAATAAATTAAGTATAATTGACTGCTGGCACCGTGAAACACAATTAAAGAATTGCTTTTAATATCTTTTGTCATTGTGCAGGTGAATAAATGAAGTATATTTACTGCTGGCCTCGTGATACACAATTAAAGCATGTGTTTTTCTAGCTCTTGTCATTTTGCATTTGAATAAATTGAGTAAATTGACTGCTGGCCTCGTGAAACACAATTAAACGATATGTTTCTTCTAACTCTTGTCATTTTTCCACTCGAATAAATGACGTATATTTACTGCTGGCCTCGTGAAACACAATTAAAGTTTGTGTTTTTCTAGATCTTGTCACTTTGCATTTTGAAAAAATGAAGTAAATTGACTGCTGGCCTCGTGAAACACTATTAAAGCAATTTTTCTAACTCTTGTCATTTTTGGACTCAGATGTTCAATGCAAACGACAGGTTTTTTTCAAACTCTTGTCATTTTGCATGTAAATATATAAAGTATATTGACCGCTCGTGACCGAAAACACAGTAAAAGCACGTGTTTCTTTCTAACTCTTGTCATTTTTCTTGTGAATAAATTAAGGTTTATTGACTGCTTGCCCCGTTAAAAACTATTAAGCATTTTTTTTCTAATTCTTGTCATTTTTGGACTCAGATGTTCAATGCAAACGACAGTTTTTTTCTAACTCTTGTCATTTTACATGTGAATATATAAAGTATATTGACCGCTCGTGACCGAAAACACAGTTAAAGCACGTGTTTCTTTCTAACTCTTGTCATTTTTCTTGTGAATAAATTTAGGTTTGTTGACTGCTTGCACCGTGAAACACTATTAAAGCAATTTTTTCTAACTCTTGTCATTTTTGGACTCAGATGTTCAATGAAAACGACAGGATTTTTTCTCAATCTTGTCATTTTGCGTGTAAATATCTAAAGTATATTGACCGCTCGTGACCGAAAACACAGTAAAAGCACGTGTTTCTATCTAACTCTTGTCATTTTTCTTGTGAATAAATTTAGGTTTATTGACTGCTTGCACCGTGAAACACTATTAAAGCAATTTTTTCTAACTCTTGTCATTTTTGGACTCACGTGAAACACTATTAAAGCAATTTTTTCCTAATTCTTGTCATTTTTGGACTCAGATGTTCAATGCAAACGACAGGTTTTTTTCTAACTCTTGTCGTTTTGCATGTAAATATATAAAGTATATTGACCGCTCGTGACCGAAAACACAGTTAAAGCAAGTGTTTCTTTCAAACTCTTGTCATTTTTCTTGTGAATAAATTTAGGTTTGTTGACTGCTTGCACCGTGAAACACTATTAAAGCAATTTGTTCTAACTATTGTCATTTTTGGACTCAGATGTTCAATTAAAACAACAGGATTTTTTCTAACTCTTGTCATTTTGCGTGTAAATATATAAAG
Source organism: Dreissena polymorpha (assembly GCF_020536995.1). Taxonomy (NCBI): domain Eukaryota; kingdom Metazoa; phylum Mollusca; class Bivalvia; order Myida; family Dreissenidae; genus Dreissena; species Dreissena polymorpha. The sequence continues at coordinate 60,012,561 of NC_068359.1, forward strand.
TATATTGACCGCTCGTGACCGATAACACAGTAAAAGCACGTGTTTCTATCTAACTCTTGTCAGTTTTTTGTGAATAAATTTAGGTTTATTGACTGCTTGCACCGTGAAACACTATTAAAGCAATTTTTTCTAACTCTTGTCATTTTTGGACTCACGTGAAACACTATTAAAGAATTTTTTTCTAACTCTTGTCATTTTTGGACTCAGATGTTAAATGCAAACGACAGGGTTTTTTCTAACTCTTGTCATTTTGCATGTAAATATATAAAGTATATTGACCGCTCGTGACCTAACACACAGTTAAAGCACGTGTTTCTTTCTAACTCTTGTCATTTTTCTTGTGAATAAATTAAGGTTATTGATTGCTTGCACCGTGAAACATTATTAAAGCAATTTTTTCAAACTCGTCATTTTTGGACTCAGATGTTCAATGCTAACGACAGGTTTTTTCTAACTCTTGTCATTTTTCATGTAAATATATGAAGTATATTGACCGCTCGTGACCGAAAACACAGTTAAAGCACGTGTTTCTTTCTAACTATTGCCATTTTTCTTGTGAATAAATTAAGGTTTATTGACTGCTTGCACCGTGAAACATTATTAAAGCAATTTTTTCTAACTCTTGTCATTTTTGGACTCAGATGTTAAATGCGAACGACAGGGTTTTTTCTAACTCTTGTCATTTTGCATGTAAATATATAAAGTATATTGACCGCTCGTGACCGACAACACAGTTAAAGCACGTGTTTCTTTCTAACTCTTGTCATTTTTCTTGTGAATAAATTAAGGTTTATTGACTGCTTGCACCGTGAAACACTATTAAAGCAATTTTTTTCTAACTCTTGTCATTTTTGGACTCAGATGTTCAATGCAAACGACTTTGCGACATCCTTTGCGACAATGCTCCTAACTCTTGTCATTTTGTATGAGCGAGTGTCTAACTCTTTACAAATAAGGCTAACCGTCGATAACAGGTACTTACACGATACGTAAATATGGCGGCGTAAGCAACGATTTTTCGGAGAACCGCACGTTTGCATCGAATTTATAGGGAATAATAGTACCAATAAATATTTTATAAATATTTTCTACGAGCGCAACATCATTGTAGTTAATTTAAATCTTATCAATATTTAGATCTTACTATATGGCAGGACATGGGAAGATACTGTAACGGAAATCCTGCGTTGATTGTGCAGGATTTATTGTGTACGATTGTGGATTGGAGTTTTGCTAAAAGAGGAATTTTTACATGTTCGACTCGATTGTTGTTATGATTTGTTCGATTTTCCTTTTGACAATTCATCCAACTTTCGTTTTGGACAAGGCTATAACCATCACAAGACAAGTTGAACTCAACGAATGTGACGTTTGCTGAGTGATAGAATTGATTCATTGTAAACGTGGGTAAAAGTTTACTGTTTTGTAAAGAATTATGTACAAGCATTGTATAATCTACGTGTTTGTTAACAGTTGCATTGATATAATACTGCTGTGTCCATGAATGACAATTATACAGTAATCTGTGCTAATATTGATTGATATGCCAACATCGCTTCTAATACATGTGTATATGGTTGTCACTTTATTGTTGATTGGCACATTTACAGTTTAAGCAGAAGGTCAGCGTCAAGATCCATTTCATTGGGAAGAATATCATGCATTCAGCATTATGTCAAAACTGCGTAAAATATACTATACTGTTGGATACAACCAGTCGACAGATTCTCTCAGTCGAGTTAGATTGGTCTTTGTCCGCTCTGATACTTATTTGGTTAGATTGGTCTTTGTCGGCTCTGATACTACTTGAAAGTTCCCTGGGTACTCTTTAGTATACTACAATATACCCTGGGTACAGAAAATATACTAAAACGACCCAGGAATACTTTGGCTAAATCTGCGTTTGTTGACTCTATTTTAAAATAAATTATTTTTATGTTTATATTCTGTGAAAGGGCCTCAGCGATGATTATTATCGAAACTCAAACTCAAAAATGCATACTGAGTTAGGTTTTGTTCAAAGAGGATTTTGTTTGGTATTCAGAAGTGCGTTTTATGACAGATTTTAGGCAGAATAAATCTCTAGTACAGTCTTAATATTGGCCAAGTGCATTTTAGTGCACATGTTTTTAGTATTTTTCGTACCCAGGGTACATTGTAGTGTTCTTAAAGAGTACCTCAGGTACTTTAAAGAAGTACCGGGCAAACAATGACCTGTCGAGCCACAGTTGTTTAAGCGCTGCAATTATTATCGGGAAATAAAGGTCAAGGCTCACACACTTGGCTAACTCGGCAATCGCTACTGTTGAAAAATTCATCCACAAACAGTTAATTAATATTTCTTTTAATTGTCTAATACATTCCCCAAATACTGTCACCGGTAATAACTTTTTAAAAAATCCTACAGAATAATAACAACTTAAACTTAAGTTATCTGAATATTCATAATAGCTAATTTTAAAGAAGGTTGGAAAAGTTTTGACTGTTGAAGTAAATTTACTGAAAACATGTATTGAAATGTACCACATATGTCATTTTATACAAAACCTGTAAAAACACTAGGACTTTTAAACCAATGAGATTTGTTTTTGGTAAGTTACACATGTAAAATGCATACATTTTTATTTTTTGTTATCAGATTTCATCTGTAATCAATATTGATATCATATTATTGGCAAAACTTTGTTGTTTCTGTATGCTTTACAATCATTTTTCTTATTTTTTAGTTTTTTTTACATCGGAAATTTAGAACACAAACCATGGAGACAATATAAAATCAATTCATTTTGTTTTATATATGGTATCATCAACATTCAAAATCTTTTATTTTATTATTATAAATGCAGTTGCCATGAAAAAGGTGTCACATTTTAACTAAGGTCATTGTTTATCTTTACTGTCTAAAATATTAAATTACTAATTTTAAGATTATTTTTTGTTTCCTATAAACCATATGGACACATTAAATGCATTTTGATTGATATGTTCAAATAAAAATTGTTATGTCATAAAAAGTTATTTTAAATTAGAACCTTTTGACTTTATAGGTTATCACACAGATTGACAAAAAACTATCACCAATCAATTTTATTTTCAACTATCTGTGAACAGATTTCTTTAATCTCTATACTGTGTTTTTGTACATACAGTAATGTCCATTTATACCATTTAAAGTTCTATAATCACGCTGTAAACATTGCAAAACCCACTTTATTGTATCTTATATTGTGAAAAGCAATGCTTCAAATTTTCTCTTTTTTTTAACATTCACTTATTTTATAGAATTTTTTGTTCGGAAAGATTATAATAAGATATACTGTCTTCATTATTATAAGTAAATGTATTTTTTAATGTTTTAAATGCATTAACTTGTACAAAAAAATAAATAAGATATACAATAGACAATTTTTGTGTTGTGTAAAGCATTTACTACTATTGCAATCAAATGATTTAAACAATTCCATTTTTTTGTTTCTTCACTTTGAACACCATATTTACGCATAATATTAACATTAATTTATTTGTCAAAAACATAACTTATAAGACAATATAACTTCAAAAGAAGTTGTTTGTTTTGCGCTAAATAAAGCTTCTTGCGGACAAGTATGGTAGCAGTGTATGTGTTCAAAAATCAATTGAAAAAAACTAATAGATTTGAACTGAAAAAAACAACAGATTAAACATATTCTCATAATTATGTATCTTTCCAAAACACATGAAAAACAATTGAATAACACAATTTTTACAGCTTTTTTTTAGAAATTGTAACAGAAATTTACTTTCAAGTACATGGACACATAATTTTAATAGCATAAGTATTAGGATCTTGCAAGAATAAATTGTGTCATTTGTGTCATCATGACATGATTCAACCTATAGTACACTATGATTCAAGTAAAATATAATTTCCTGAAAATAGATACATTTAAAAATGGTTTGCTTTCTCCCTGTGTTTTGTTCATATGTACATTTATTCAGATGTGTAGAACTGTTTCTTGAATTTAAATTGATGAATTAGTTTCCATTAGTGAATGGCATTATGTATAATTATATTATGAGTGACTGACCTTTTTCACAAATATTTCAGTCATGTTGGCAAAGCATGTAAAGTGATTCAGGTTATGTAAGTGCCCGATTGTCATACCAATGACCCCATACGAATGACCCGGGATAGATCCCAGTTTCTCACATTTTGTATTTAAAACTTACCACAACTGGTATATATTTTAGCAATCCATGCATTTTTAAAATATTGAACAAAAAATATAATATGTGTAGCAGCATACTTTATGATTATTGCAAATGCCAATTGTCTCAAATGAAATGAAGCATTCATGGACAATGTTGTCGCTAATTTATCACAGAAAAAAAGATTCTCATTTTAAACGAATTTATGAGTAAAAATCTGTTGTTGTTTTTTTTAAATATTTGACACACAAGTATAAATATAAACATGGCAAAACATAATGTTGATTGTTATAAAACTATCTAGAAATGCGACAAGTGAATACAAGTTACAGAGACCTTTGTTAATACAAATGTACTTCTAAAACCATACTGTACTGTACATTCCAAATTATTAATCAGTAAATGAAATTATAAAAATTCTACCTTCTTTACAGAGGACTCTGCTGATGTTCTTCTCGTGATAGGACATTCAATTTGTAATTCAGTGACGCCCTAAACATAATCAAAGATACCCTTCAAATAAATTGAATTCCTTTCAGGAAACTCCTTGATTATGTTTCTGTAAATTCAGATGTGTAAGCTACAACAATGGGGGGAATCACGTGGTCAGAATTGAGAAAACATGGCCGCCGATCATATGATAAGAAACCCGTAGCCTGGTAAAACAATAGAATCAATAAAATCAATAAAATCGTCACATGAAACTTTTATAAAAGGGATTAACATTAAAACAACAATTGTGGACTATCCAAGTACATTAGCAGTTTATGAAGTGCCAATATTGATGTAATCAGTTTCCGTAGGCCAGCACGAAGTAGTGGGTCTTTAATTGTCTTTTGAAACACTGGAGTGTTTGACAGTCTCTAACATGTATAGGCAGTGAGTTCCACAATTTCGGAGCAACTGATTTGAAGCTCCTTTCCCCGTACTTCACTTGTTTGCTTTTCGAGGGTACCAGTGCCATCGATTGGTGTGCTGAACGTAGATTACGCGTTGGTCTATAGACATCTATCATGTCCTTGATATACGCTGGAGATTGGCCATGTAGAGCTTTAAATGTAAGTGTCATTATTTTATAGTTCACTCTGTACTGTACAAGTAGCCAATGGAGGTCCTTCAAAATCGGTGTGATGTGACTGTACTTTGATGTTCTAATTATTATTCTGGCAGCAGTATTCTGAACAACCTGCACTTTGTTGATCGTATGCTGGGGAATTCCGTACAGCAGAGCATTGCAGTAGTCCAGTCGAGATGTTACTAACGCATTTACCAGGGTTTTGGTGGCATCTGTGTTGATATATTGCCGAATGCGACCAATTTTCCTTAACTGAGCGTAGATGGATCTACAGAGAGAATTTACATGCTGATCCATGTTCATCTTGGAGTCCAGGAAAACACCCAGGTTTCTTACACTAGATGACTGTATTATGTCTGACTTATCTAGTTTCACAGTAATGTTAGAAACTGCATTCTTGTTCCTATCAGATGTGAACACAATTAATTCGGTTTTTTCTGAGTAAAGTTTCAGCATGTTGGTAATCATCCAATGGGTTATATCATTAAGACAATCCGTCACTTGGTTAATAGTGTCTTCTATTGTTGCAGGGTTTGTTGGTTTGAATGACATGAAAAGCTGTGAGTCATCAGCATAAAAAATGTGAGTTTATCCTGTGTTTACGACATATAGCACCGACAGGTTTCGTGTACATGACATAGCATTTAGTGCCTAACACCGAGCATTGGGGCACACTATATGTCATTTGCACTGGCTTTGAGAGCTCTCCATCGATACAGACAGTCTGAAAACGGTCACTCAGATATGCCTTCATCCAAGCCAGTGGCTGCCCTGTAATTCCGAAGTGGGTTTCGAGCCGTACAAGCAGTGTCTCGTGGTCGATGGTATCGAAGGCTGCAGAGAGGTCCAGCATCACCAAAACTGTTACTTGGTGTTGGTCTAAGGATTGTAAAATGTCGTTGTGAACTTAAATCAAGGCGGTCTCTGTTGAATGCCATTTTCTGTATGCAGATTGGTTTGACTGATAAAGATTGTTTGAATTCATGTGATGTTCTAAGCGTGAGTCTACTACCTTCTCCAGAATTTTAGACACATATGGTAAATTCGATACTGGCCTGTAGTTCTTGAGTGTATCGGGATCTAATGTTTCCTTTTTCAATAGAGGTCTGATGCGCGCACTTTTGTATGATGTTGGCACTTTACCGGTGTTAAGAGAAGCATTAAGAATTTTTGTTATGATGGGAACTAACTCCGCCGAACATTCTTTTACCAGCCACGTTGGGATGGGATCAAGTTCGCACGATTTATTTGCTGACTTTGAGATAAGCTTTGATATCTCTAGTTCTGATGCTGGTGTCAGTTCATTAAATTGCTCTTTTGAATCTTCCATATCAAAAGTATTGAAGTCATTTGTAGTTTAGGAAGATATATTTTTTCTAATACACTCCACTTTATCCACGAAAAAATCACTAAAATCTTGAGCAAGCTCCCTTGGCGAATATTTGGATGGTAATATAACTTCATGTTTCTTTCCGAGCAGATGTTTGGTGACTTTGAAAAGGCTTTTCGGATCTCTGCCACACGACTCAATTTTATCTGTATAGAAATGTTCCCGAGCTTTGTACACGTTAATGGATTTAGAACATTAAAAAAAATACATTTACTTATAATAATAAGGACAGTATACCTTATTCTAATATTTCCCAACAAAAATGGAATAAAATAACTGAATGTAAAAAAAGAGATAATTCGCAGCATTGCTCTTCACAATATAAGATAAACTAAAGTGGGTTTTGCAATGTTTACAGCATTATTATAGAACTTTAAATGGTATAAATGGACATTACAGTATGTACAAAAACACAGTATAGAGTTTAAAGAAATGTGTTCAAAGATATTGGAACAAAATTGATTGTTGATAGTATTCTGTCAATCTGTGTGACCACCTATAAAGAAAAAAGGTTCTAAATAACTTCTTATGACATTACAATTTTATTTGAACATATCAATCAAACTGCATTTAATGTGTCCATGTGGTTTATAGGAAACTAAAAAATAATCTTAAAATTAGTAATTAAATATTTCAGACAATGACCTTAGTTAAAATTTGACACTCTGTCTTCATTGCAACTGCATTTATTATAATACAATTAAAGATTTTGAATGTTGATGATACCATATATAAAACAAAATGAAATGATTTTGTATTGTCCCCATGGTTTGAGTTCTAAAATTTCTTTGTAAAAAAACCTAAAAACTCAGAAAAAATGATTGTAAAGCATACAGCAACAACAAAGTGTTGCCATCAATATGATATTAATATGATTGATTACCGATGGAATCTGATAATACACAAGAGCACCGCATATCTGGTGCCACGCTGGGCTGTGAAAGCTTGTCAGAATTTTATATTTTTGTAGAGGTCACAGTGACATTGACCTATAACCTAGTGACCCAAAATGGGTGTGGCGGTTAGAACTCATCAAAGTGCATCTACATATGAAGTTTCAAAGGTGAAGGTGGAAGCACTTTGATTTTAGAGCCAAATGTTAAGGTTTAAGCACATTGCCTACAGCGGACGGGCGGACGTTGGACAACTAGCTGGCTATGACAATAGCTCGGGTTTTTTCTCTCCGAAAACAGCCTCGCTAAAAATACAACTTTGAGCATCTTACAACTGTAACTTACCAAACACAAATCTCATTGGTTTAAAAGTTATAGTGTTTTGACAGTTTTTGTATAAAATGACATATTTGGTACATTTTAATACATGTTTTCATTAAATTTACTTCAACAGTGAAAACTTTTCAAACCTACTTAAAAATTAGCCATTATTAATATTCAGATAACTTAAGCTTTAGTTGTTACAATAACCATTTCGCAAAGTTAGCCAAGTGTGTGAGCCTTGACCTTTACTTCCAGTTAATAATTGCAGCGCTTACACAACTGAAACTTGAATGGTCAATGTTGGCCCCGTACTACTTAAAAGTACCCGGGGTACTCTTAAGTATACTTCAATGTACCCTGGGTACAGAGTTTTCTTCCTGCCTAAAATCTGATGTCATCAAACGCACTTCCAAATACGAAACAAAATCCTCTTGGAACAAAACCTAACGCAATATGCTTTTTGAGTACGAGTTTTGATAATATCATCGCGAAGGCCATTTCACAGAATGTAAACAGAAACATTATTAATTTGAAAATAGAGCCAACAACAGCAGATTTAGCCTAAGTATTCCTGGGTATGTTTAAGTATATTTTCTGTACCCAGGGTATATTGTAGCATACATAAGAGTACCCAGGGAACTTTCAAGTAGTACCAGAGCTGACAAAGACCAATCGAACTCAACTGAGCTAACATGTCGACAGGTTGTATCTCACAGTCTCTAGAGTATATTTTACTTTACGCAGTTTTGACAAAATGATATATGCATCATATTATTTCCAAAGAAATGGATCTTGATGCAGAACTTCTGCTTAAACTGTAAATGTGCCAAATTCAACAATAAAGTGACACCGTATACACATTTATAAGAAGCGCTGTTGACATATCAATTAGAATTGTATAGAGTAATCTACGTTTTTGTAAATAGTTGCATTTATATTATACTGCTGTGTCGATGAATGACAATTATACGGTAATCTGTGCTAAAATTAATTGAATTAATATTAGCACAGACTACTGTATACTTTCATTGACACAGCATCAAATATAAATGCAACTATTTACAAAAACGTAGATTATACAATTCTAATACATTATTCTTACGGAAAAAGTATACTTTTACCCATGTTTACATTGAATCAATTCTATCACTCAGCAAACGTCACATTCGTTGAGTTCAACTTGGTGTCTTGTGATGGATAAAGCCTTGTTCAAAACGAAAGTTGAATGAATTGACAAAAGGAAAATCGATCAAATCATAACAACAATCGATTCGAACATGTAAAATTTCCCCTTTTAGCAAAACTCCAATCCACAATCGTACACAATAGATCCTGCACAATCAACGCAGGATTTCCGTTACAGTATCTTCCCATGCCCTACCAAGATCTTAATATAGATAAAGGTTTAAATTAACTTTAATGATGTTGCGCTCGTAGATTTCGTAGTGTACGTTCGGTTCTCCGAAATATCGGTGTATACGCCGCCATATTTACGCAAAATTACTGAGTTACGTGAGTCTTTGAGCACACGTAACTTTACGTGCAAAAATACGATAAACGTAACTTTACGAAGTTTATAGAAACGCTACTAACTGAACGTTTTGCACTTACGCATGCTATTTGAACGTACGTAGTTTTAAGAAACGGTCCCCTGGTCAACTGGCTTTCACCAAACGATAAGCAAATTACACTTGTTAACTGGCATTAAAAAAAAACGGCCAAAACCATAAAAGCAAATATTAGGTATTGAATCCCTGTGTACACAAACCCTGTTGCGGTGGCAGTTTCTTTGCTTTGCGATGGTCATCATTTCATGAGATCTATAATAATACACTGCTTCAATTTAAATATTTAAGTCATCACAAAGAGAAAACATATAAGGTTACACTGTATCAATTTTCGCAGAGTAGTCATATTGTGAGGTCATTCATTTCTTGAACTATATCTTTCTGTATGCTTATGTGACTTTAAATGTAAATACAATTACGAAGCTTAAGTGGAACCCATCCAAGACAATAACACTCATCAACAGCTGATTGTCTTGCATTTTATTTTGGTGATGTTATGATTTTTTCAGTAGCTCAACAAATTTTTGAGACATCAAAAACAATAATTGAACATACGTGTCACGGAACTCGTTGTGTCGAGTTATAAACACATTTCAGCCATCATCAGTATCACCGTATACGAACTGTATATGCACTTGAAGAACGACATGTTTACGTGTTACAATGAGCATGTTATTCTTTAAATTAAAATTATTTTTCAAATGTACTGTTGGAGCACAGTTTCCGATCATATCTTGAATCAGTGCTTCATTTTACATCAGTGGGCCTATACAAAAGAAACGCCCAAAACCAAAACATAATACCATACTTTTCGTACATGATCTAGAATATCAAAACAAGTAACCCATACACATACATATTTTAATCAAAATCGGTAAGTTTCTTTAAAAACAAATTTTTGTTTTTCAGAATGTTTTTTGTTCAACGTTTAACTCATCAGAGTCCTTTGTTCTCAAGCGAATTAATAGAAAACCGAGTGTACATGACACGTGCTTCAAACGCGTATTTCACTAGCATTATGTGCCCAACAAGAAAACAATTCATATCAAACGGAGATTTTTCTCAAGTATGAACATTTCTGACGTGGGTAATAAAGTCTCTGTGAAATTGAAATTGGATAAGAATTTATGTCGCCTAGCAACAAAGGAAAAGTCATATATTGCACCAAAGTTTAACGGGAGGCGGAAAACTACAACGGGCAAGGCATGGTCAGGGGTGATAACCCCAAAAAAGGGTTAGGGTAAGAGTTAGGGTTAGGGGTCGGGTTAGGGTTAGGGTTGGGTTTAGGCTAACCAAAACCCTAACCCGACCCCTAACACTAACCCTAACCTTAACCTTCAAACCCCCCCCCCTTGCGCAATACCATACCATGCCTCGCCCTTTGTAGTTTTCCGCCTCCCAAGTTTAACCCATTCATGCCTAGCGTCCTGAAAAAAGGACATTGCAAACAGCGTAGACCCAGATGAGACGCCGCATAATGCGGCGTCTCATCTGGGTCTGCGCTGTTTGCTTAAATGAATTTCTTTATGAAATATTCTAAATATAGAAATAAATACACTTGACACCCCTAATTTTGGAAATAAATTGATCCAATTTAGAAGAATGGGAGAGTCCACTGGGCATAAATGGGTTAATGTATGAAAAGTTCTACTTATCGAAAACCTTGGCATATCGAATTAAAACCTCTGCATGTGGTTCCGTTCGGAAATGATCTTTGCCATCGTGCATAGATGAAAGGACGGATCTAGCGGCGACAATACGTTAAATATGATTCACTAATTAAAATTCCTGACGCAAACAGGATATGTTTGTTTAAGGTTACGATATATATTCTGTGTCAGCCCAAATTTACCATGATATTGCGTCATTGCACATTGAGCTAAAAATGTGTTGAGATTCGAACAACGTTAGCTTCGCTTCAAAGCTTTTCCCAAGAATATGAAATACTAAAGATTTCGAAACAACGCTTTGATAAATTAGATAAGCAGTTTATTTCAATATACTGCAGTTAAACATGTCATTTACATGTCGACAGGAGGTAATACCATGAAGAGATTTCAATAACCACAACGTTTCATCGTAAATATCGTCAGGATTGTCTACATTCTCATATTCTGTGTAAGACATTAGTTATATTGTATTTAGTTATGGAATTAATGGACCTGAGTTAAGAAACCATTATAACTAGTTACATTTCTAAGAAATTAATACTTGTGTATTTGTGTACCTGCCTGATGCTTTTTTGTCGTTCCACCGGCAGAACCTTAATTCCTTTCGACCAATTTAATGCTGCAATCATATCGTCATCCCAATCATCAGTCAGCTAAGATACATTATTTATTGGGCAGTTGATAGGTATGTGTAAAAGGTCAATTTATCTCAGAAAAGTAAACAATAATGATTATGATGTATTATATTTAATAGATTGTGCCAACAATTCCAATGAAGTGTACACACGTCCATTTTGTTATTCGACGATCATACAATACTCGATTTAAACCACTTGGTATTCGATTTGTTAGAGATCTATGTGAAGTAAGTATCCTTATATTTCGTTAATTGGTGTCTAATGAGTTTGTGATATAGAACGGAAGGAAAATAAACGAAAATAAAGCACGTTCTGGGATCACGTATATTTAAAAAGTTATTTAAAGGTTTGTTAATTGATAATTTACCGGATATCTTCTATTTAACTTGTATACCATTTGAACAAACGACAACATCAATCCAAAGCAACAATTGCATGTCATTTCCGCGCGCGTTAAGTTTACTTAGTAGCTGAAGGACTAATACTTACATTATACAACTTATTCTATATAAATAAACAAACAAGCGAAAATGGTTCAAATTTTTGACAGCCAATCAATATAAAAATCAACATCACGAACATTTTCCATCGTCGCAAGAACATGTCTAAAAAGCTGTTTCGTTGTTTAATTCGTGTCCATTGAAGTGTTAACGTTTCTTTAATCCCATCCGTTATTCCATCCGTTTTCCCACCCGTTAATCCATCCATTATTCCAGTCGTTGTCCATTCCGGATAATCCTGGGAAACCGCGATGTCCACCGTAGTAGTTATAAAAACCATGACCTGGGAACGGCCGATAGCCGTATCGGAAATGTCCTATACAAAGTAAAAGTAACCAATTGTTTGAACTTTTTCAAACGTCCAACATGTATTCGTTAACAGCTTTGCTTATGGAATATAAGAAAACAACAAAACATGTTATTTACCTGGTTGATAATATGGGGAGGCGGCGACCGCTGTCACCAAGACAAATAACATTAGACATATTGCGAGCTTCATCTTGATACCTGAAACAAAATACAAAGTAACGTTTAATTATTTATCCCGTAGATCGAAGTATTAAGACTTTCAAATAAGCAGTTAATTGAGCATATAGACAATTTAAGTTAAGTTATATAATACTAAATTACTAAACAACCGAATAGTTATTCTTGTACGCAAATAGATTAGCTGTATTGATAAGTTCACGCGATAATAGGGAACATCATTCGATAGAACATCGGACTATTGGCGTTCACCAAATCGCATCTCTCTTAATTTAAAGTTGTTAACCATAACATTAATACGGCATTAAAGGGATCTTATCACGGTTTGGTAAATTGACAAAATTGAAAAAAAGTTGTTTCAGATTCGCAAATGTTCGGTTTAGTTATGATATTTGTGAGGAAACAGTATTACTGAACATTTGCTATGGTCTTATATAGCCATCATATGCATCTTTTGACGATTTAAAAAACTAAAAATTATCAAGCGTTGCAACGCGAAACGATTGAATAATTTGGAGAGTTCTGATGTTGTCGTTTACATTTGTGAAACTACGAAGATTGCTTATATAAAGTATAAAATGCGCATCTGATGTATTCCTTGCAGGATAGGTCAGTTGGCTTATGCGTTTTTATTTCAGGATTCCGGGGGTCACTGGTTCGAGCCCTGCTGTGGGCTACTTTTTTCCTTTTTTAAATTTTATTTTTGATATTTTACTGGCGCTTTTAAATTGTAATGTTTACATTTATCAATATAAAGCATTTAATGACACACTTCAAAACATGACAAAATCTGTGAAAAGGCCCCTTTAAGGCATTTCGCATGTTCTGTGTGAATTTTTCATGAAATGAAAAACGTTATATAAAAAAGACAATTATATTATTAATAAGCAACAAATATAAGTAGTATTTCAATAAAAGGGACATACCTCTTTAACGGCAGTTTTCTTAGTGTGAAGAACCTAATGCTACGATACATCTTATATATACAGCACATGAATCATCGCATTGACGCACTAAATGTTTCAATTAAATAACCAATGTAGAACGGATAAGTCATTATGTCAGTTATTCAAGTGTTATGTAAAATCATTGTCAATATCAACATTTTAATCAGGAAATACTATTGACATTTAAGCAAATGTAGAGATTACAACGTATGGTTAATGTTAACAACAGCTGTTAACAGTTATGGGAGACAACACAATACACATAAACAATATGAAATTCTGTGTAATTAGCTTCGGTCTGGGGCTATAATCAATTTTAAAAAAGCAACAAAAATATATTTCAGTTACTTGATTTGTGTTTGATGCTTTCCTTATATTTATCAATCATTGTTTTTTTTTCTCGGCTGACAATAATTGACATGTTTATGTCGATTAATATAAAATTAAACAACAAACTTAACTTACATTTAATATTAAAATCATATCCTACCAATAAATCTAACATATGCTACCAATAGATCATTAGCGGTATCGTTAATACAAAACTGTTTTCGTCATGATACGTATTTTTGAAACAATTTGGCCTTATGTCTTCTGAGTAGGTGGCATCGCATAGGAACTTCATTTCGATGTATAATCGCCGACTGGCAACAGTATTACTATTACGAAGTCAATTTCTATAGTTAGTATTTTTCTAAACGGTGCATTGTATATTTTGATTTTTAAATTATTGAAATATAAATTGAAGTAAATGTGAGTAAATCTCTACCTATATATATATATATATATATATATATATATAAATAAATAAAATATATATATATATATAATAATATACTATTATATATATATAATATACCCTATATATATATATATATCATATTATATATATATATATATATATATTATTTCTATTTTATGTATGAATTATATATATAATATATATATATAATATATATATATATATATATCTATATCTATTATATTTTTTATATATATATTATATATAAACGACGTGAACAATCAAACAACTAAAATAGATTGTATTAATTGAATATATATATTATAATATATATATATTATATATTAGATTTATATATATATATTATATTATATATATAATATAATATATATATATATATATATATATATACACTTAATACAATCTATTTTAGTTGTTTGATTGTTCACTTCGTTAGTAAATGCTACAATATAATTAAATATATATAAATAAAGATATAGAGGATATTTGTTGGATTCGATGGAATATCGATTTTATTTCACGAGTGATCATATAAAATAATATTTTCACGAGTGGCGCAGCCACAAGTGAAAATATTTACTTTTTTATGACCACGAGTGAATTAAAATCGATATTCCATCGATTCCAACAAATTTTCTTTTTATTTTATGCTATTTTTCACCGTTTATTTACATTGTAAAAGAATTTATCAGGATAATTTCGTCGAAAAATGACGTCATTTCACAGTAAAACAGTAAAAAATATCGTTATTTTTCACTGTTATTTTTCACTGTTTAAAACAGTGAAATATCAGCTTTATTTTACTGATATTTTTCTATACACCACCGGAAAGCATAAAATAAATATATATATGTAGCATTTACTCACAAATTCATAAAAATCTAAAACTTGATTGTTGTTAAGTACATTTTTTAATTAAACAAGAAATTATTAAAGTGGGAAATACGCTAACGACGAAACAAGCCAGAGCCCGCACATTTTTTCAAGGTACATAAATACATAAATAAAACGTATAATGTAGTTAAAAAATAAAACATTTGCAGTTATCATACGTAGCACGTCGATTATAAATGTGCATGTTCACGAAGTTAATGCATCGACGAAGAAACCGTGTAAACATGTATTGAATTTTCAAAATATTAAAACATAATATTGAAGCAAAAGTTATTTATAGTAATATGTGTAGTTTCTTTAAGGACTCGATAATAAAACGAGACTACATAATCGAATGTTACATAAATAATTAATAATATACTCGCGAAGAAAAAATACGATTTGTTTTAAGGTCATGTTGTAGAGTAGCGATAATACAAAACATAATGCGATAACATGGCAATAACATTTACAGTAGACCTTTTTCAATTTACCGATGTTGAGTTGTGTAATGGTATTTTGACAAAACGAATCGATGAAAAGGATGAATATTTGAAAGCTCGGATTGACTATAGAAGCTTTATGATGGCAATATAACAAGGAGTGCATACAGTATAAAATATTGCTTTATCTGATGATAACGTGTCACACATACTGTGACTTGATTATATAATTATACTTATTGCTTAAAGGTATGTCATAATTCAACATACACCAACTATATGACGTTAAAAAACAACATACAATTAACATAATAAAGCAAATGCGAAAAGTGTTCAGAGTTAAATTTTAATTAAGTATGCTAATGAAAGAATGATTTAGTGGTAAGATTTTATAGATTACAAACAGTAAAAACATATTATTTGTTATTAATATTCGATTTAAAATCAGTCGGTTTAGCAAAGCATGCATACTTGATGTAAGATGTAAAACAAATAACGAATTGAATATTAGTATGGTACCACAATAGCTAAGAGCCTCAAGTAAAGGTATTGTACACGCAATATTTATGCAAAGTTCGAAGTCATTGTAGGCATTATAAATTAACTGAACAGAACTGAGTAGATGTTTTGTAATTGAAGGAGTAATGCCTGGTTAGGCTTCCGCAGGACGCCTTGTATAAATATCAAAACAAAAAATACACTTAACATTTAAAAAGTTATTTTTTATTACCTGTACATCACGCGCCGCCTTTACATTGTCGCTGATGATGGATGAGAACAATTGTCAAACGGTTCAGTTAAAATTACTCGCAAGCGCCGCTCTCTCTACCAGCCTCCGAATTAGAAGGTCGTCGGATCCACGTCCGGCAACATCTTTGCACAACTGGTCATGGGCGCGGTATTCATCAGATGAGTGATTTGGACGAAATTCGATTTAACTGCAATTTCCCTCTATTTATTAGTATTGTACAATAGTCAATGTTGGTGTTTTGTTATTCTTTGGGGATCAGTTGAGTCCACGCAGGAAACAACACCTGCCGGTTATGGTGAATGCGCGCATGCTCTGGGAGAGTGAGTATTTAACCCGGGTCGTATAAGTGAGAAGCGAGTGAACACACGACCGCTGAATATAAAATTGATATTTTGAATAATTCGTTAGTTTAACTGTTATCAATAATGTTGTGAAGATAGTGTTCATTTCTTGTTTGTATTCAATAAGTGTTGTGTTCTATAGCTTAAACTTAAAGGCAAAGCTTGATCTAACATATATAAATCATTATTCGGCATACACTAGCACACTACTAACTTACAGCATAAAGCACTGTCAATCATTGACGTAAAATGTATCACGATCTAAACTTGATTTATTAACTACACGAGAAATTACAACAATAAATAAATACACTTCTTCTTTAAGAAGATGTAGATACAAATTCCAAACGTCTTATGTTCCGTTTGGTGATGCGTTATACTTGCTTATAAATATCAGTTGAGGCTATAACAAAATTGCCTGTCTTTATCAGCTTCAAATTCCTGCTATATGTGTTAAGCAAAAACCATTTGAGACGTTTAAGAGTCTTCGTGATATTAAAGCATATATCAATGGTCTGTCTGTGAGTGATAATAGTAGATACACTATTTTTCTTTTTTCGGGCCGAAGCGGATACACTTTCTCCATCTCGGCACCAACCAGGTATTCGATTTATCCTGCTTCGTGCAGTTGACACATTATATCAAAGACAATTGATAAATTGACATAGCAACATAATTATTCTTGTCGAGCCTCCTACATATACACAACATTCCTGACGACCGAATAACTACCATGTGTGTCACGATTAAAATAGTTCCCCTTTAAACTGTTCCTTTTAATACTCTCCTATTGAAAATATGAGAAGAAATAAAAAATGAATCGAGAATGTGATATTTGTCTTGGTCCACAATAACGATAGCAACCGATATTGATAAAATACTACACCCTTGTGTAGTGTATTGGAAAGGTTACACTCAACTATATGTCACACTTATTCCCGTTGACCGGAGATAGGAAAATGTACTCGACCCTGCTTTATAAGGTCAATGTTTGCAACAGAGGCTGGATAAAAGCTTCATTTTTCACATGCCATACCCTGTTTCCCATGTAATATAACCATTACGAATATTTTTATTTTACACATGTGTAATTTACTTTTTAAGCGTTTTCATTGGCTTAGTTTTCGTTCGATTGACCAATTGCATTCTCTTATTTTGCTGAAATGACGTTGCAACGTCAAATGACATCACAAAATGTAAACAACATTCGGGATTTATCATTATTTTTGCATAAATATTTATTTAATTTGCTCATTTAAAAGCATGTAAAAAATGATCTGACACTCGTTGTCATTTTATACCATCTTTTATTTAACTCGTCCAGGAAATTCGTAAGGCTTGCATACTTACAAAATCTCTAAACTCGTTTAATAAAACGTGGTATGATATGCGAACTCGTACCAGATCATATATTTTTGTCATGACGCCGTATTTGTTACTTTCCTGGCGTCATTAAACGTTCCTTAACTAATGTGTACTGACCTAATATGGGAAAATATACAAGCAGCATGTGACCTGATTTCGACAATCAAAAACGAGTTATATGTACGAGGGAAGTTAAACATATAGTGTTTAATAAAAAAAATGTATTTAAACGGCATCAACCTTAAAAGGACACTATTGTTCCAATTTATATTTTGTATTGCAAAGATTCGTTGTATAAATGATCAAAATGCAAAGCGAACAATACTATGCATCCTCTGAAATAATTCTTTGTTATATTAAATACATGTAATAATTATTACCGATACGAACAATCATTTTAATAACAAAACGCACAGCAAATTCATCATATTGCCAACAATGACTGTTTATCCGCTAATTTTAACGTCTGCAACTAGACTGTCGATTCAGAACAATAAAATACAGGCTTAATAAAATCATTTCAACTGTCTTCAATACAGATACTACTCGAACCTTTTACAGAATATGCCAAATAATTGAGAAGCTTGCGCTCTGTGCAATAATACATTAACATTATATTTAAAAGAAGATACGTGTTACCGGCATTCATACCCCAGTAAATGTATAAAATGATGTGCCCGATTAGTAGCGGTGAATCAAATTAATATCCAAACGCTAGATTGGGTTTCCACTTGACGATTTTGATCTGTCACTCATGAACCACATGCGCATACCATTCACCCATGCCTTGTTTGTTATGTGTGTAATCAGTTTTCATGAGGCCACATTAGTAGACTTTGTATGGATAAAGTTCAATCCCATCCAGTACGGAAAGAAATTTATTTTTCGTACGGAACTTAGATATATTCATGCATAACGGCTAGTGCTATGTTAATATTGGCAATCCATATATATTTAATATAACGCTACTGCATGCTAGTATATCTGATCAAAGATTTGCAGTGTTTACTTTACCTTATATGACAGCACACACGGTGACTTTAAGCAAAGAAGTAAATGATACATGTTTAATGCGTTGTTTGCAAGCCAAAAATTACACATGTATCGATGAATTCTTCAGAATTACATGAATAGTTAAACAAAACATAAATACATTAATCAAAATTATATAAATCTTAATCTAAAACACTAAAAATATCTTACAACTAAAAACGAAACAACACTTCACACATATATGCTCATTTGTTTTCAATAAAATGAACAATAAAGCGAATAAAAACAATATTTACCGATCAACAACAACACAAATACAAATAAGCAATCGAAATAGCAACTTAAACAATAAGAAGAGTACAACACCAACCACACAAATCACAATAACATGGAATAACTGTCAATTGTTCTACAACTATTTGCTCTACTACATCTACAACAGCAGAAGCAAAGAATATATTTTTTTAATATATGTTCGATTCAAAGTTATATGACGTTCCTTCAAAAAAAATAACCGATATATAGAGAATAAATGGTTACTGCCTGATCTTTTTGGAATGTATCCGGCAAGGCTTTGAATAATATAACGGCGAGACTTGCCGAGCCGTAATTGTATTCGTGCCGAGCCTGATACATTACACAAAGATCAGGCAGTTACCTGTTTTATTGTTTATCATACATCTACGTCCCCGATTTTAAAGAAATAATGAAACAAAACTCGCTAAAAAGCTGCAGTTTTAGCGCGAAAGAATATGGCTTTTGTCGTTTGACGTGTTAATAATGACGTCATGAGCACGCGCGCTTAATATTTGTAAAACATGCTTTTACTGTTTGTGTTACATTTTGTGTTTAAAATATATATCATCTTGATATCAATTTGTTTTTGTTGTTGTTGAATCTGATTCGAATTTACTAAAAATTATTACTGTATAGTTGATTCGAAGTTATATGACCATCCTCCACACATGACTGATATAAGAACTTCCTGTTGACCATGATATAAAAAATATATCAGGCAACGCTATATCAGGCGGATATCAAATCGGTGGTATGAAACTTAAATATTTAAATCACTATGCTAAATAGTTGTTAATAATTACCGTAAGTTTAGCAAATTATACATATGGTCAATACATACTCATTAAAATGTGTTTAAAAATTGAGCGGTCATTACTGACGACAGCGACCAGAACATCAAATAGTATTTGCAGACTCTAGACTGCTTTGTTTTTCTCAATATATATATGGTTGGTGAAATGTGTGCAACCAGTCTGGCATTCAAACCCGGACACTTTCATAATGAGGTTAGTTCTCTTACCAGTGCACTAACAAGGTAGCTTGCCTATTTAATAAACAATCCCACATATGTATCGTTCCATTCAACTCTCTAATGTTTATTTGAAATATTATTTAATACAAAAGGATTAAACAAAATCAGTGTCCATAGTATTTTGTGATCATGTGATCAAAAGCTAACGTGAAATTTATAACCATTGTTATTGTGCAAGAACCATTGTTGTTTATTTACAAAACTATCAATTTAAATCAGTATAACAATTTCATTTTTCCAGTCATCTCTAATGAGCATTATCCTTATACAGAGTGAAGTGATTTATATTAATTTAACGAAACATATCTAATGATCAACACTAAAAAATCTACGCTCTTCTTTGAAATAATTCATTACAGTTACGAACAAACAAACACTGATGTTGCTATATTGTACATACATGTTACACGTTGTCTTATTTGCGTTACCTAACTTTCGAAGGCTTTGTTGAGCTTGCATACGAAGCTACTTCCACCAATGATATACCTTATTCAATGAGGACAAATTATAGGTAAGACATAGTAAACATATTTTGTCCAATGATGTTCTCCTTGTTCATATTGGTGACCTATGTGTGAAGGAAAACCATATTGATCATAAGGCACGTTTGTTTTTTTATTTGGGACGGGTTTTTTGCTTTATTGCAGGAGGATATTATGCCTTTGTGAATTCTCGCCATTTGTATTTTGATAAAACGTCTCCAGTATACGTGAGGGATTTTTCTATAGGTAAGTATGGAGTAAATTCACATTGTATCGACGCTTTTCGGTATCAAGGTATCGTTTTTCCGGCTTCGCTGTCTTCATATATGTCAACTATGTCAATACTTAACTTCGTTCGTATAACTGGATATGTCGTTCAGCGTAATACAGGTGCTGTCGGTAGAATTCGTCGGATGTTCTTCCAAACACTGTGTGGAATGCATGCTTGAATTGTTTTTTTGTTAACTGGAGACACCGTCTAACCAGTATGTCCTCATAATGCCTTTTCCCTGCGATTATTGAAAAAAAGTCAATGCATTTAGTATAATTGTTGTAACGAACACTAATTGCAAGTAGGGCATTCAAATTATGATTGTAATAATAAGTGAAATATTTATTTGTGACCAATGTTCTCGTCTTACAATTGTAGAGATAAGCGACAATTAAGTCTTTAGATATTAGATTATGTATCGATACAATTGCACGAAACATATTTATTATTGATCTAGCATTAAGTTTTCACGATTAAACATTCGCTTGTTTATACAATCTAATTTCGATGACTACGTATTAAGGAAACAACCCTAAGCTATAGCAACGTGTAACTAAAGTGTTTAACATATATCTTCCAAACATTTAAGGAAATAATTTAAGGTAATTGTTTATATTTAAAAAGCTATTTTGTCTTGTCATTTATTCAAAGCCGTCTGAGCAATATTGAAGTATTTACCTTGACCTTTACAGTGCCTCTCTCTAAAACGATGAATCCTCCGATGTGCATGAGGTTCTCAGCAGACGACTCTGTCATCTGTATTCGCGACGCTGACAATGTCAGAAAAAATGCTTGTATAACCATTGTATTTCTGTTTAAAGCACATTAACCCTCAAAATCAACAAATATTTCGTACAAAGTTTCGAAAAAATAAAGATAACACATAAGCAACCAATGTTCGTTATAGCAATATCAAACATTTAAACGCTAGATATGGTCTTGTAACATAGATTTAACAAAATACAGAGTGCTTTTGCGTAACAATATATTCAACACATGTTCATGAACCAAGTTAGAGTTCATGTTTCGTATAAATAGATATCGTTGCGGGAAATTACAGTGGAAAAAAGTGCTCTACACACAAATGAAAACGAGCATTTTGTATCTCTTTAAAGCTATGTTACTGCTTTAACGAACATTGATTTTGTTATGGGTTGACTGTATTGTCAATTATTTAAAGGACATAATATAGCAAGATCACAATATTTGTGTAATGCATGCATATTTTTGATGAAATAATAAAGACAACGAAACATAAGATTATGACAGCCCTTAAGCGCTCACCAATAAAATAACACAGCTTGCACTATGAATACAATTCAAAACTTTAAATCGAAGCTAAATAGATGTTATTGTGTCGTCCTTAAAATCGCAAGTGTCTTTGAGATACATGTTTGGCCCCGCTTAAACAATTTTGTGAGGTGAACACTTAGGATAAGTCGAAGCGGACATTCTCTCCTTAAACTTCGCTTGCTCACAGTGAACATATGATGAAGAAACAACTTTACGATATATCACCATTATTAAGTCACATATTACGCATAGTGTTTACACGTTTTCTTTTTCCAAATTTGACCTTGCGACCTTAGTCTTGTTCGCATATGACTAAGGTTCTTACCTGGTCTGAATAGTATTAACATACATATACTGGCCGAGTGTCATCAATAAAGAACGACGAATGCTGTCCTTATTGGACTTACGTAATCCTGTTGACTCCATTCGCGATGCAGTGTTTACCGTGTCACCGAATATACAATAGCGCGGCATCTTCACTCCCACTACGCCTGCCGCCACTGGCCCTGCAACCAATTAAGTCCGATATACGTTTATGTGGTTTTAGTTTGGATTTAATAAATTGTCGGGCATGTGTCTAATTTATTGCGTAATACAAGATAAATCACAGCCTCAGCATAATGACCGGATCATTACCAATGTTTGAAATATACTCGATGGAAAACTTGATAAAAGCAAATAAAGTAGCATGTATAAAGACGGGTATGAGAAGCTAACGCACAGGTGTTGGGAATCTATTTTTAAAACACATTTTCATTTTACGTAAGTGTTGTATAATGCCAATCAAAACAGACGTAGCGATAATTTAAATAACTACGCAAGTATTGACGTTAGAAATGTGCTCGTTGATAATTGTAATAACATGACCAATGACTAACGTATACGAGCACATGGATATTACGTTTACGCAGCTGTGTGGAAGCAAATTTCCTGTTCCAGTAAGTTTAACATGTTGTCTAACACAAACAAGAGAACGAAACAATTATAATAACTAGACCGTTTAAGTTGTTTTAAATAAAATGATAACCATTTCAATAAATGTAATTACAAAATTGTACGAGCACAATATATATAACTCTAACGAACCAGTGTTGAAACCCAATCTCAAGCAGATCTTCTGGTCCGGTAGGTGTGGCATCTGCTGTTCCTGCATAGTCCTCAATAAATCTAGAGACAATCTTGCTATTTCTGCCACATGCTTTTCGCCATTTCGGTTTGGTAGACCAGACGCAACCATGTATCCATCCCCTGAAAGTCAATATTGATATATAAAAGTGCGAACAGTAAGCAAGATTTCGGGCGTTATAATTTGTATAACTTGTTATTTAACTGCAGTTTTGCTTGTCACCACTAACAGAAGTATACAGGGAAAGTCTTAACACATTAACATAAAGTTTGAACTAGGTTTCATAACTGTTGATAAATAGTTGTTTATGCTTAAGGGAAATGCACAAAACGTTCGTGCTTTAAGTAATTTGATATGCACTTTCTGATACGAAAACTGGTATAATGTATTCGCATAAGTCCATTACCTCCCAAACTGCCTTATGAAAGGCACTCATATATTTATCGAAAATGCTTCCTGATTTTATTGCACGTTTGGTTGAATTGTATTCTTACCTATGACTGTTTGTAGCCATACAAATCATAACAATGATTTATTTTGTTTATAGTATTGCGTTGTGACTGTTCTTACAACAGTGATATAAGGACAAAACGTTAATTTTTCTAACATGAAACGGGAAACCAATTAATTAGGTGTGAAGGGAGTTTGCAAGTAGCGTCCGATAAACAATAGGGCAACGTACCTATGGTCTCAACTTTGTATACATCGAAATCTTTGAGCCTGTTGTCAATGGTCATGTAGAGGCTATTCAACAAGTTCACCACTTGCATCGGTGTTATCGAACTGCAAAAAAGCCCATACCTGGGAATCGTTTTTCACTAGGGGGATGATATATTGTATTTTAGCAGAATTTAAGGCCATATATAACTGATGCAAACATGGATAGCAATACAAGTTTAAGCACGATTTAATTCAATTTTAATTAATTGCTTGATGGCGAGGTGACTTTATTTGCATCATGTTTTTATGATGTTATCGCTTACCTTCTTCCAAAAAAAGCAAAGATAGTGTATAAAATGTGCTCAAAATACACATATTCTAACAAAAATAAATAGTTATTTAGGTAAGCAATTTTGGGTGGTTGACCTTGTGCAGGAAACACTAGTATTATAATTGTTGCATGACATGGAAAACTAAGAATCTCGTTATAAACATTTCAAATCAGCACACGATGCTTATTTGACAGCATTAGCGTAGACTTAGTTTGCATTTATGCGCAGTTTATTATCTGTATAAGTATTATTAACATGACTTTAACAATTATAAGACATATGGTATTTGGATAAAATATTAAGGTAGTAGCACTCTTATGAACTTCGTGCAATATCGCCTTATTTCGTACAAATCCGTCACTCGTTTTTCGGGTATGTGCATAAAACTGCAAATATTCGATAACTATCGATATAAAATACTAAATGAAGAACCCGAAAACTAAAACTAAATAAATGAAAACAAATATGGCCTACACTATACTTGATAGGTTGGGTCGTTATAAGAAAAACCAAAATTTCCATCTCTACAAAGAAAGATTCATAAAAGTGTCATTGTTTATCATAATTGTTCGACTAGAATTAATGACGAAAGTCTAGTATTGGATGGCGGTGATGACATGTATACAGACAATGATTCCTGGAAAACGGTTGCTGGCTGGCCGAATTCCAAACGTTGCTTTAAATTGTGTACCACTGTCAAGAATGTCGTTATGGACCCCTGCCATTAACCAAATTTAATATTGTTGATGAGCAGAAAACGGGGTCTAAGTGGAATTTTGTGTGCGCGATGCCAAATTGTTGGCTGTTGCCATGTGAACCGGGTATTGTACGGAAAACCCCATCACGTAAAGAAGAGTCTTTAAAAGAAGAATGCATTTATTTGATATCAACACAAAGCTCGAAACAGGCAGGTACATGGATAATGCAATATTTGTATCAAGTATAACGTAGCATCATTATTCATAATGGCAATCAAGAAGATCTTGATGGAAAAGTGCATCCTGTCAATGATTGTTCACTATATAATCATACTTATATTTGTTACTATTAAAACAAGATGCCATGTTAAGAAAAAGTTGTATTTTAAATGCATGGAAATAAATGCCATCATGTTTGGATTTTTTAACAAAGTTATGTTGTTTTCCTGAAACAAACAACAAAAGTATATTAGAAATGCTAGAAATATGAAGACAGTGAGTGTTCTTGTTTACAGTAATGTGTGCAAGGCCACAACAACATAGACTACTATAGATGGCTTTTGACTAAACCTCATTCATCTTAGAATGATCTTTGTATGTAATGTTGAAAATGGTCTCAAGTCTCAGGACCATTTTCATAAAGCAAAACACAGACGGTCAACCCAGGCTTACCAATACCAAGCAGGTTTTGGGAACACTTTTTCAAAAGCTGATCATTAAACTCATGTGTTTGTTTTGTATATCATATTAAGTTAAATATTATCACTTTTCATCATTGATGCATCTATGTTCCTTTAAACGTGTATGGTTGAATTACTGTATGTGCTTCGTTACTTAATTATGAATTATCTTATTTCCCTGTCACATGTTCAAGTCTGTTGTATATAGAAGAACGCATTTCATTAACAATTTCAAACTAGGTTAGCAAATCTAAGTGAATTGAGTAGGTTCCATGTGGCACATGATATGAGATGTATGTATTTATCTATGTATGTTGTTAATGAGTTTATTTTAAGCTTTTCTTCATTGTTTTAATCTTTTTTTAACACATCTATATGATCACATATTAAAGTCTAAACTTCAGTGTGGTGTTTCTTGCAAACGGCGGTATCATGTATGGTAAAACAGGAACTTTTCGTTAATACTGGTTACCCACATTATTCCATTTGTTTATTCAAACATACATTTTAGATAATTTTTTTGTGCAAAGATTGTAATTTCAACTACCATTTATTTGAAAATTTACTTTATAAGACTTGTGTCTAGAGATTGTATTTTTCTAGTTTCCCGAGGGATGATGACATAACTTGTTTGTTTATATATTCTTTTCTGTATTCCTTTTCTCATAAGTTATCTTATTTTTAGATATGATTCAGTTATCTTTAAATACATACTTAAAAGTGTTTTATTTTGTATTGGATGAACGACAGTAAAACTTGTAAATACATGGTCCATTCACAATGATTTTTTTTTAGATTGAAAACTTTAAATGTCAAAACAATATTAGTGTACGGTGAATTTCAACTTTAGTTATCAGTTCAGCATACCATAACGCTAACAATATGCGTAGATAGACAAGAAAATCAAAATGTCGTATTAAACTGCTTATACCTTAATATAACGAATAAATGTTCCATTTTTCTTTTTATTATTAAATATAATTTTCACTAAAAATATTTTAAAATATAAGCATAGAAGAATATTTATTGACAACCGTTTCAGTAATTTATGCATACTTTAACTGAACGAAGTATTGATCTTATGAAGTAAGCATGTTTTTATAAGTGCATGTAGAGACCCGCTTCAGGATCTGTTATGTATGGCGTTGAATATTAAGGTATACATTTGCTGAAGGCGTACCTCGAAATGGCAGTGAATCCAACTACATCTGAAAACAAAATAGTCGCGGAAAGATATGACTCTGGTACAGTGCTCCCGTCAGTCATCAGTTGCTTAGCAACCGATCTCGGAAGGAGCTGGTACAAAAGCCCTTCCGTTCGTTGTTTTTCAGCCTCTAGCTCGCAAGTTTTGTCCTGCAGATCTTGCGAGAAGTTCTTGATCTTTTTAATAAGTTTGATTATATTTCGGACTAGGATAATGACAACTGGCACTATCACAATGCCAATTGTAAACTGAACGGCGCTAATCGTCATCGCTTCTAGTAGTGAAGAGTTTTCATCTGCAGCTGCCTATGAAGAAAAAAAGGTGTATGATTGTATGACTATAAATAGCGCATGCAGACGTTCAATACGATTATCATCGACAAGTGTATCTTTGCCTATGAATTCAACAGGATGTTTGCTAACTTTAATGAAGACAATAAGACAAGTATGTTGTTTAAAGTCTCATGGCCTGAATTTTATTTGACATTATTCTGAACACAGCTTATTAAAACAAAGCACCATCGTATTTAGCAATTGAAGTATTTAATAGTTTTTTCGGGCATTTAACAATGCACTAGTTTTTAAAAGCATATAAACAGAACATCTATCCATACGTGATATTACACTATGCACATTTTCTCCGAGTTTTTTCCATACGTAAATGCCGTACGTTTATGTCTGCACAATACTTATTACTCTCAACACTGTATAAACATAATTAAAAGAGTGAAATTCGCATATTGAAACAACGCAACAATAACTATTTAGCAATAGAAAGTATGCTGTGTGTTAGAACATCATGTGCATCGCGAGCGCCCATTTTGTCACACATAAGAAAAGAAGGTCACCGAAAATATTAAGTGACGATGTTCATAGCTTTAAATAGTGAATAAACATTATACAAACTAAATATCAACGCACCTGAACAATGCTATTGGCAATCCTGGTCTGGACACTTTTCAGAATATCGATGTATTCCGTCATGTTGTCGAACCAGACTTTCCCTACCTCAACTGATGGCGCCACCGCTTGGTTGTCTATGATCTGCTGTTGCATCGATACAATTCGTGTATGCAGATCGGTATCTAAATAAAATAAAACAACAGCACACTTTTAATGAGTGGCGTGATATTGATGCCACATCTCATTTTCTCCATACTATCATTAATGAAACCCCAGAAACATTATCAGGATATAAATATGCGATGCACGAAATAATGTGCCTATACAATACTGTTCTTGAAAAAAAAACGACAATTTACAATTGCATTGACATAAGTATGGGCTAGGCGTTGGAAAGGTTGATTCAAAGCAGCGGGGAATTAAACAGATTGAGGGATGCAAATACCTTCACACGAAGCTCCGGATTAAACACACACGTGTAAGCACGTGTAACATCAACGCAGAGTTATTTAATCACTTAAACCTCGTTGAAGGTTCATTGGGTTTAACAAGAAAAAACAAAATATAAGTCAGAAAGAAGACGTAAAGAGGCAGAAACGCACATTGTCATATGTTCAATTATATAACGTGCCCATAAATGTGTTGATTCAGAACATCATCCCTTTAATCACAAGAACAAGTGTATAAGGATAAGTAATATGTTTGATTGGAGTGCAAGCAAACATTATGTTACCATGTTGTGGTTAGTTAGCTTAAAAGCCTTGCACATTGAGCATGCATCCGTTTCATCTTGATCCTTTGAAGATATATTCATTAGTACTAGCAACCATTTTCGTCCTTTAGCCTCCACCAATAAGAGGTGTCACTATGCAACAATAATATGTATACTCATTAAATCTGCTTAGAAATGATGACAAAAAATAAGATAACAAATCATTAGGTGGGGTTATAGTGTTACAAATTATATTAACGTATTTATCATCATTACTTACATTAACGCAACCTCTTAAAGGCATCTCTTCAAAATGATGCTTGAGAAACCCCATTGACAGATTACAATTTTAATCGGATATTCTCTATGAAAAAAGGCATTCAAGTGTGCTTACATATAAAACGTATATAATCATGTTTACAGTGCATTCCATAAAACTAGATGATTCAATTACCTACTGTTTTGAAAATGGTTTTTGTTTGTTGTAATCATTTACAAAGTTATAAAAAAGGTTCTCGCATAAATATTTAACTCGGCAAAAATGTAAACCAAAAATAGTATCTTGTTAATACTACCATCCAAACCATTGTGTACATATGATAACTTAGTTAATCGTATTCGTTTGAAATATAAGATAGTTTAGTTTTGTATAATGATCGTAAGATGTACATCTACAACACAATTACAATAAGCAAACAATCAGTTGTATATTTTGTAAGCTATTTCGCCTCATGTATATTTATTTATATAGAGAGATTAGCTGTATTTAAAACATAATTTCAACGTAATTTAATTTAATGAAAAAGAATCGCCTTCATTTAGAAAAGCTAGGTAAACAATCAATTTCAAAGCAGAATTAAACAATCCGCTTAAATGGAGACCAGTTAACGTTCACATGAATCCCTATACTGTGCTTCAATCCTGGAATTGACTTTAATTGCTTACTAGAACATAAAAGCTTATCATACATTCTTTTATTTTATACATTCAGGAATAATCGCTAAAGACTCATTAATTTAGAAATGTTTACTACGTTTCTAAACTTTTTTTAAATTGCTTATTAAAACGAATTATTTCGCTATTATTCCGTTAACTATTTCGCATGTTCGTAAATCTCACCGGTTTGGAATTTAATAGAATTTCCAGCGTGGGATTACCGTTAAATATTTAATTAATATCAATCCCTATTATATACTCGTTAGGGCTGCCTAGAAGGTCACGTTTATTCCATTTGCGCTCGATGAATTTCATATTTCTTAAATTTAACCTACACTTGTCGTCTTACGTATCAAAATGTATAATCGAAAGTTTCAATAGCACGTTTTGTATTTTTACAACTTCTATTAATATCAAATTGATTTTGAATCAAGAACATATTCACAATCAATTAAACATTTACGTTGAAATCATGCTTTAAATTGCGGCCATGGTTTGATAAGAATGTCGGAAAACATTTGTTGGCTTATCATCCGCTTTCTTGATATAAGTATAACCTTCGAAAAGGGAGTCGATGTTCGAGTCAGTTGATTCGGAGTATATGCGGCTCTGCTGCAGAAAGTAGGCACCCAGCACACGCTTCTCGATGTACCACTGATGATCAGTGTCCGGCAGTTGACCTTTTAAACGAGATTTAAACAAAACTTGAAACTTTGTATTTGATTAAACGCCTATTTCTATAAAAATGTTCAATGGCGTTGTACCATGACATATGATACAATACAACACTTAATATCAATACTAATAAAACTTATTTGAACAACTGGCGATGTTAAATGAAAGATCGTCAGGGTAATTAAAACAAAATTCAACTGATATGACGAACAAATAACTTTTTCCAATAAATAATTATTGCTAAAAATCAATTGACAATGACTAAGATAAAAAAAAATATTATATTAAAGGATATATAAAAGATATTATATTAAAGATATTATACAATATTATATTAATTGATATATACAATATATTACATTAAAGATATTATACAATATTCACAGTATAATAGTTATTATTATATATTAAATGATATTTTTATAATTTAAAAGATGAAGATGTAATCAGAGTCATGTTTTGTGCGTAGACATACTAATATATTTTACATTCTCGTTTAGAATAGTGCGTAGAAGTCTCTAAAATACCATGTTTTCAGTTTCCATTTAAAAATGTTGATTGTTTTTTATTTCCTAATTGCAGATAGTTTGGTAATAAATAAATAAATAAATAAACAAATAAATAAATAAATAAATAAAAAATATATAAAAAATAAATAAATAAATAAATAAATAAATAAATAAATAAATAAATTACATATGGGTTGTTTGTGTCTTTCGTTGCTGTGTATGCTGACTTTGTATTTGTGGATGTTAACTAAAATGTCACCGTCTGTACCAACTTATAAAAAACAGTACATTTATATAGGCCAGCGGTTATATAAAGTCCGATAACTATTTGTCCTTGATTATTTATACAGTCATATCAACTTACTCTTTCCTAAATGTAAAGCCTTAACAATAATGTCACATTATAATTTTTATATGAAATTCATCTATAATTTATCAGTCATCATAATAACAATAAAACATGCATTGACTGCAAATTCCATCGCCGTGGCGAAAAGGCTATGGTGTCCAAATATTAACCGCGAGATCACGGGTTCATAAGATTTCCCCCAAAATGGACTAAGAACTGGTTAAACATAAAAATAGACTCGAGCGGGCTTCAATAAGGCTTAAGCTTTGTTGAAATCGAATTAAAGTAAAAAAATTTAAATATATGCTTTTTAAAATCACAAATCTAATTTGATGACGGTAAAACAATTTATCAAAATAGTATACACAAAATGTTACAGTCGGTGTTTATGCTTTATCAGTTAAATTGTGTATGTGACTATATTTTGGACTTTTGTGCTAACTTGTGCTAACTTGTTAAGTTAATAGCTTGTTTTGATTTACAAAACTACATGCGTCATATGAGAAAGGCAAAGAGCATTTTACCATTTTGGCTTTTAATTGAACTGACAATATAGACAATTCATACCTCTAGCGAAGAATGTGCTACCAAGAGCTCTCTCTATCCCCGCCTGTTCCTTGCTGATGATCAGGTTCTGATAGGACGCCAGGTCCACCCAGAAAGCGAATGGCTTACGCAGGTTCAAACTCCGTCCTATCATGGCGATAAAGGCTCTGTTGTCATTGCTGTAGAAGTTTATCACCTCACTAAGCGTAAGTTTCCGTGGGTTGAGGTACGATCTGAACTCTCTGATATGTCGCTGAAAACTATACTTTGTCTGGAAAAACCCCATCTAACTACTATATCGCATTCATTTATATAGTTAAATATGTACCTATATAGCAACAAATCACTAACATATAACAGTAAATCGCAGAACTTCATAAAACCAACGAAACGCCAAACGTGTAAGGAGAGTTGCTATTTTACATATGTCGGGTCGTTAATAGGTCGAGTCGTTAACAAACTATTGGCGAGCCGTTTTTTCGAGCAATTCTTAAGTATATGGCAAGGATAGGGTAAGCTTTAGATATACGAACTCGTTACAACACCTGTAAATATTCCTTTGAGCCGATGCTGACCCATTTCGACAGATTACTTATTGCAGCATCTGTGTCTTGGTACACCTTTAGGAGACGCGAGCGTATAAATGGATCGTCATTTGAGGACACGTAGAGGGCGGTGGTTCCCCGCTCTATCTGCATGGCATGTACGACGTCACTCATTTCTACGCTGAACCGGATTATATCCTGTACGTCGCGGTTTTGTTGAAAAGTCTAAAATAAAATATTAATGGGATGCTGTGTTTTTTACTTAAACTTAACAATTGCTTTATATTGTGGGAACGGAAAAACCTCGTTGGTCATTTTTATTCCTGGAACATTATAATTTAGGGTAGATTGTAAGATATATATATGTATATCAGTCGTTAATATTAATGTATAAATGCACCAATGCAAGGGTTCATCGAACAATGGAAAACATACCACGTTAATTCGGCGATAAGCTTAAAAGGCCAGTATGCAGCTTTTCCCCCGTATTATGCAACATTGACCCCGCCCAACAAGTTCTAAAAGTGTTGCGCTGGAAAAGTATCCAAGTATATGTGCGATCCTAATCATGATGAAAGAAAGCATTGCTAAATAGGCTATAGAGAGTGAATGATATGTAATATTCCATGGAAGGCATTCATTATTATCAACAATTATTGGGTGTTAAAGAATGCACACAAAATGATTTTGTATATGGTGAGGTTGGACGTGTAAATTATCAATCCAGAAGATATTTAAATATTATTAAATACTGGGTAAAACTTTTAAGAACTCCAGACAACAAATTTATTAAGAAAATATATTAAACTCTATTAACTGATTGCATCGTCTATCCTTTAAAGAAAAATTGGTGTACATTATTAAAGGATTTGTTAAGTAATTTGGGATTTTATGACGCTTGGCTCTTCCAAGATGTTGGTAATGTAAACGTTTTTATATCTGCCTTAAGAAAACGACTGAGCGACACATTTATCCCAAACTGGAATAATAGGCTTGAAAACTCAAGCAAAGCTAACTTATACAAACACATTGCAATATTTCGTTTTCAACCGTACCTAAATTATTGTCAAATAAGTAAATTCCGAATAAGATTTTCAAAATTACGGCTGGCATCACATAGGCTGTACATTGAGAGCGGCAGATGGGCACGACCCACTCCTTTTCCATTAGAACAAAGAAAATTTACCCTATGCAATAAACTTGAAGATGAGTTTCATTTTGTCCTTGAGTGCAGTTTATACTCAGAACTAAGAAAACAATACATTCCATCATATTTTCGACACAGACCAAATATGTATAATTTTGTAGCAATTACGTCAGGAAATGAATTGGTGATTAAAAAATTGTGCATATACATTTTTAACGCATTTCAAGTTCGTACAAACAACACATATGTAATGTCAAACTAATTTCATTATAGGAATACAAATATTGTGTTCTAGGTTTTGAAAGTGTCAATTAAGCAACCAATATTCATGTGTACTTTTCCCCATGTTAAATATTTATAATTATGTAAAATTCCTAATACTTTTGTTACGATTTATAATTTTCCTAATTTTATATGGTTATGATCCATTTATGTGAAGTGCGATATCACACTCATGTGCATTGTATATCAAACTCGTACAATAAGCTGTCTTTTTTGTTTTATTTGTCTTTAACGCGCATAATTGTTTAATCTCAAGGCAGCTGGCCTTAGTTTAAGAAAGAATTAGTAAATGTCCTTTTTGATCATTAGTATAAATGTGTTATCATTTATTTTAACATTTCCTAGCCTTATGGCTATCTATTTCTTCAATTTCGAATAGGTAGCCGAGACAAGGCGCTAGCAAAAAATGTAAAGTTTCAGTTATGTCAATATGAAAAAGTAACTTCTTATATTTATTATTGTTTAGCTTTCATAATTACTTTTTGTATCTCTTTTCGAATAAATAGTCGAGCTATTCTAGTATTTATTGGTAACTTTTTATACAGTCAAGGCAGCTGGCCTAAGTCTTAGAAAAGAATATTATACGTCCTTTATGATCATTATTATAATTTTGTTATCTATTTATACATTTTCAAGCCTTATGGCTATCTATTTTTCGATTTCGAATAGGTAGCCAAGACAAGGCGCTAGCAAAAAATGTATAGTTTCAGTCAATATGAAAGTATTTTCTTATATTCATTAGGTTTAGGTTACAAAACTAGCATTTAATAGAAACTTTTTATACAGTCTTTAATAGAGCCTTTGTAACAATAGATATGTTTAATACATACAAAAAGATATATCATGCTTTTACTACTCTAATGTGTAATTATAAAGAATCGTTCTATGTTAAATAATCTGATTACACAAATTATTATTCACTAATAACGAGGTGGTTACTATTCACTTTACACGCACACATAATTCTACAAGCCCGCTTTTGCTTGTGTATATGTTTATATGTTATCCAACCAATAATTTTTGTGATGCATGTCATGTATAATTATCATTATTATAACTATCACAATTATTACAGGTTTGCTTTCGCGGCTATATTTATCATTTCATCAATAACTTTGCAATGCATTGTATGCCAATGTACATTTTATACATTGTATTATTATCATTAAATAATTATTATACGTTTGCTTTAGCGATTTTAGATGTAATTAAACCAATAAGTTTGAAATGCATGTTATGTAAATTTACATGATATACCCTGCATCATAATCATAGAAAATATTTGTTATTATTATTATTATTATGATTATTATTAATTTGTTTAGTAGAAGTTTTATTATTAGTAGTATTATTAGTTTTATCATAACTTGTGGTAGTACTAATGTTTCAATTGTCATACATTGATATCCTTATATATTGCATATTTGTAAACTCTGTATGCATAATCATTGTCCACTTGGGCTGTTATTGGCCTTCTGCATCTGATATGAAATAAACAAACAGTATTTGTTCTGTTGATTCTTTTGATTTTTCCCGCTGTATGATTCCATTGATTGAATCCCCTTTTGGTACTGTGTTCATTGTTACTCTATTGTAATTTCACAGTGGAACTAATCATCGTTTTTGAAGGGTTCACAAGTTTTTCTTCAGGCGTGAAATCGTGTGTTGTTTCTGTTCCACAATAATAGTATCGACATCTGTCACGAATTTTTTCTTATTATGTTTTTATAGTGAACGAATGCTAAACAAAACGAATTCGTTGGAAAATAAATCGACGTTTCAACAAATTTGATACCACGTACAATAACTTGTTATGTAATATTTGTACTGAAATGTCACGCAATTTGCGGCCTACGATTAAATATAAACATGTTTAAGGCGTTATTATGCGTTTGTAAAAAAGACATTGACAATGATTTCTAATCATGAACATTATTATAAAAAGCATCTTAATGGTGAATTATTTCGCCATCAAATGCCGTCGCAAGATTAATTTATCATTTGATAGATTTATAATAGCAAATGTTGTTTCGAGTTTCGTAGGTAAATAAAGTACTTTACTCAATAGTACACGATGCTATGTGTTTATTTGAGTGAATCAATGTAGAGTGAAGAAGCAGTACTAATTACATTCTCATACTGATAACTACTACTACTACTACTACTACTACTACTACTACTACTACTACTACTACTACTACTACTACTACTACTACTTCTACTACTACTACTACTACTACTACTACTACTACTACTACTACTACTACTACTACTACTACTACTACTACTACTACTACTACTACTACTACTACTACTACTACCACTACTACACCTACAACAACAACTACTACTACTACTACTCTACTACTACTACTGCTACTACGACTACTACTGCTACTACTACTACTACTACTACTACTACTACTACTACTACTACTACTACGACTACTACTACTACTACTACTACTACTACTACTACTACTACTACTACTACTACTACTTCTACTACTACTGCTACTACCACTACTTCTATTATTACTACTACTACTACTTCTACTACTACTACTACTACTACTACTACTACTACTACTACTACTACTACTACTACTACTATTACTTGTACTACTACTACTACTACTACTACTACTACTACTACTACTACTACTACTACTACTTCTACTACTACTACTACTACTACTACTACTACTACTACTACTACTACTACTACTACTACTACTACTACAACTACTACTACTACTACTAACTACTACTACTACTATACTTCTACTACTACTACTACTACTACTACTACTACTACTTCTACTACTACTACTACTACTACTACTACTACTACTACTACTACTACTACTACTACTACTACTACTACTACTCTTACTACCTACTTACTACTACTCTACTACTCTACTACTACTACTACTACTACTACTACTACTACTACTACTACTACTACTACTACTACTACTACTACTACTACTACTACTACTACTACTACTACTACTTACTACTACTACTACTACTTCTACTACTAACTACTACTACTACTACTACTACTACTACTACTACTACTACTACTACTACTAAAATTAATAATAATAATAATAATAATAATAATAATAATAATAATAATAATAATAATAATAATAATAAACTCTTTAAATGGAATTTTCTTTTTTTTTTCTGTCAATTAAGAAAGAGGTCCGGTAAAAGCTGCTGAGATCAGCAAAATTTTATAAGTTATTGGATCTCATGACCGGTAAGTTTTTTTTTTGTCTTTCGCATGAGTGCATTTTTACAAATGAAACGAAAGTAAAAATGGCTACCGTGACCTTTCAAAGTTTGACCTTT
Source organism: Dreissena polymorpha (assembly GCF_020536995.1). Lineage (NCBI taxonomy): Eukaryota > Metazoa > Mollusca > Bivalvia > Myida > Dreissenidae > Dreissena > Dreissena polymorpha. The sequence goes on from NC_068359.1 coordinate 60,049,814, forward strand.
CAAAGTTCCTGTAATAATTGGTTAAAATTTTAATTTCAGTTTGTCAATGTTTTCTTATGATTGAATGAGAAATTCAATCTGGTAGTAATATATATTTCCTACCTAAATGTGTCTATAATAAAATCACATTTTGTTTTGGAGAACTTTCCTATCTGGATATTCTTCTTCAGTCATTTCCTGTCGGTGTATAAGTGAAATGTGATGTTTATCTTGCCAATAGATAAATTACAATGGCCTTAACTTGCTTAACTTCATGACACTTGATTACATTTTATTTTTGTTTAAGCACAGACTACCATCGGACAAGCCAGCTGGAAGATTAAAGGCCAGACTGGGTCTCTGTGCAGAGGATGTCAAGGAATATATGACTATATATATGTATCACCACTATTTAAGAATGGATACAACTCGTTGACCAGTTGATGTTGTTTTCAAGATTAACAGGAAACTTTTCAAAATGGTACATAGGATTTTTTTGTACACGACATATCGCCAACTTAAGATTTGAACAACACTACCCACCAACCATAACCTTTATTTCGATGGGAGTTTACCTACTTTGGGGGTTACAGACTGGCCTATACCAATCACAAGTCGTCTATCCTTAGCTTTTAATAGACACAGGAATATCAATAAATAAGAAAAATCCTTAAGTTTTGTATACAAAGTTTTAAATTGTGTTATAAATGTAAAAGGGAAAACAGCTTACATTCGAACTTTTTCCAACATAATCAAATGCAAATTGAGCTTCAACTTTTTGTTCTAATTAATCTTTGTTGTAAATTGTTGATGATACGTATACATGATCATTCATAAAATATAAATAAACATCCTGATACTATATTACATGCTTCATAACCTTTAAAACGTTACAAATGAGTAACTACTGTGTTATTTGTAACGTTGAAAAGGATATGCTAATAAGAAATGCCTTTCATTAACATTATCTATACTTTTTGCACTTATTTGTACCTATTCCATTTTCTTAATGGTCAACCTAAGCATCGTGACTTAAACAAAAAACCTTCAAGACATGCTGTGCAGTAAAAAATGTTTTTTTCCAATTTTTTATAATTGTAATTTATTTGACTATTACGACAATCCTTCTCATGATTTCCGTTTTTCAATGGAAAGTAGGTCAGTTTCATTCCAGAGTGATGTTTCGATTTAAATAACTTATTTTATGCTTTCCGGTGGTTAATAGAGGATTATCAGTGAATTTAAACTGATTTTATCACTGTACAAACAGTGGAAAATTAAGAGTGAAAAGTATCGATTATTGTCACTGTTTACTGTGAAATACGTCATTTTTTTTGACGTAATGACGTCTTTGTCCAAGCGAAATTCTGTAGTTAAACTCTTTTAACAATGTATATAAACTGTGGAAAAAGCATAAAATGAAAAAAAAATAATGTTGGATTCGGTGGAATATCGATTTTAATTCACTAGTGATCATAATATATATATATATATATATATATATATATATATATATATTCACTCGCTGAGCCACTCGTGAACATATTATTTTCTATGATCACTCGTGAATTAAAATCAATAATCCACCGAATCCAACAAATATCCTCTATATAATATACCCATGTGTTAGATTGCTATGGAATAGTAGTAGCTTTATCAAATGTTTTACATGCCGCTTATTTTGGAATAAAATGTCAGAATGTTTTAGGAACAATATGAGCGAGAGTTTCGTTTTTCCATTAAGATAATATCGTTAAAACAAGCACATTCGCACAATTACAAATCTTAGAAACAAATCAGAAGGGCCGATATTATGAAAACCAGTGAACAATATACGGATTTCTTACGGACGCTTATTCTAGCCAATATTTTGTCAACGCAATACCGATTCAAATGCAGATTCCGTTGTTATGTTCAAGAATACACATTCAAATATATATTGACATATAACACATGCGTGTTTTTGTATTTGTTCACTACCGAAATTGGTGTGTACTCATTAAGAAGGCCGATACTACGCATAGACATGTTATTGTTTGATATTGTGAAATAAATTAAAATGAACAAATATGATGAATTAAATTTGTCAGCGACTATTTTTACTAGTTAATTGTAACCGTATTTTAACTAAAACTCAGCATCCTATTTTCGTTGAACTTTGCTTTTTTTATGTGTTTGTCTTGATTCTCGCCGTGTTAATGACTTTCAATTGACGCAATCCCTGATATTATAATGTTTTAATGTTTTGTTGCTTTTAGTAATTTACTTTTATAAATGTTGGATTTTAGATTCCTAACAATAAAATGGTGTAACTTTTATCTTATGTCTTCATTTATGCACGTCCCAAAATAATTACAATTTATAATGATTGATACTTTAAAAAAAAATATAGTTGTACATTTTCTGATAATCGTTTCCAACTAATGACATTATTGTTGTTTATTCGAACTTTTGTTTGGTGAAATATTTTTGCAAACGTGTTCTAACAATATAGGTATCACGCATTATGTGACCTGTGAACAAACTTAAAGATATACTTTGTTCTTTGCTGATGGAAATTAATAACGTTTCAAAATTCACAGTCATGTATATCAGTATACTAGCTGCTGTGTTAATGCAAACAGTATATAAGTTGTGACAATTGACACCATTGCTTTACCCGTCAAACATGAATTTGCGAAATGTTGGGTGTGAGGTCCTTTAGCGAATACGTCATTGAGACATTTAACTCGCGATAAAAATAAGTCGAGACGTTGGTGGACTTATTTTGATGTACTGTTATTAATCTTATCAATTATCAATTAATGACACTTATAACGACTTTTCAATCGGAAATTATTTATCGTACGTTAACAACCCACATTTTTGTAAACACATATTGCATCCTTAAAGCATATAAATCGTAATTTGAAAATATTGGAAATTATTTTTATTAATGAAAACATCACTATTTTGCTATTTTGATCAGTACCATGGCCAATATCATCAGTAAAATAATCCATAGTTTCGTTATTAATATCACAACAACTACCTGAACATTATAAATAAATTAATTCATCAATTAGTACGGAACCATCATCCATTATCGTCATCAGCAGCAACATCGGTATCCGCAAATATAAAATCAAAAGTTCGGGTTGCCTTGCGACCGTAAAATACCTTCTACACTTCAGCATTCAGATTAAGTGCGTATCGTCATCTAGAGATCTTCTACTATATGTGGTCAGATGATTCCAATATGGCTAATGATATCCTTCCGAAGTTGAAACCATTTTAAGGATGACGCATTGCAAAATAAACTCCCATCAACACGGTTCACTGTATTAGTATTTAGTGTGTACCGTCGTATAGTGGTCTTCTACCACGATAGTACAAACTCTGCCGAGTGCGATCTTGAGTTGCCGTACATCAGGTAACGAATCGAGGCATATCGTCTTCTTAAAAACGACACAGCCTATAGGTGTAATATTAGTACGTAACATTACGGTCCTCTTCTTAAATGGTTCAACAAGTATCAGCTTGTAATGTTTTAAAATAAAATGCCATCTTTTATAAAGCGCCACTGTATTGACTCATAGATAAATCATGGTAAGTAGTCAACATTTTAACAATAAAACACAGACAATCAACCAATTTTAACATAGGTACTTGTCTGTCTTGACAGAGAATGTGTAACTCATGTAAATTATAAAAAGTGTCGAGAGCATATAATTGTATAATGCGTACAGTTGACATAGTAAGGTAACACAATGCAAGCGGGCGACAAATAAACGGATTGTATACTTTTTGCGCAACACTTTTGGCGTATTAAAAGGTTAACTATGCGGCAGCGAGATACCAAAATGGATGAATAACAACCTTATTTCAAAAATAATGCGCAAAAAAGAAGGTAATTCACATCCTACATGAATGGAAAAACAAACAACGTTTGAATCAAAGAAAAGTTTTAGAAATACCTGAACGTCACTTGCGACCTTCATAGCATCACGAACTATAATAATTATGCCGGGTACAATTGCCAACATGGTCAGTTTGAATAGCTTACAACGGCGCTCCCTCAGAGACCCGTCGCGGCCGCAAAGCGTTGTGTCTACGTCCGGTTCAGGTATTCTCTTTGAACGTCCACTATTGCTAGGGTTCTCCAACGTATAGGCGTTAATGTCGTTTGCGACATCGATGGGGCAAACGACATTGGTGGGGTGTGCGTTTATGCAGTTACTCATTTTTATAAATAACGTTCAATCATAGTGAATATATAGTATATATATTTGATATAAAATCTTATTTATATAAATAATTATGTCACCTTATTCTTAACTCTTATTTATATAAACACATGTATATTCAACTTGCAGGTGTTAACCATCGTACTATATATTTCTTTTGTAGCAGAAAAAAAAGAAAACAAGAAACAAAACACATCCTTAGAAGTCACGTTGATATAAGCACATTTGATCGTGAATTCAATTCAAATAGTCTATTTAATGTTTTACCTAATGTAATTCCTGTATTTAGCTACTGCTTATATATCCCAATATGCTCCTCCTGTTGACACAGGTATGCTTCTTTGACGAATGCAAACACAGCGATGCAAAGTACTGGAGACAACGTGAACATATTGATTTCCAAGAGCTCACGGTGGTATTTGATTGGGTCTCATAAAAATACTGAGGCATTTATTTATAAGCTGCCTTATAATTATAAAAGCAGATTTGCGATAACCTTAAAACACGCGTATCAAACAAGGCAAAGTTAATCAAACTTGAAATAACAGCACCCACTGGAGAGACAAATTAGTCTCTGAGATGATCTCGCTGATGTCTGGCATCCACAGTGGCGAGGTTCCCCCTCGCAGGTCGCTGTGGAACATCTTCCCAGTGAGGTCCATGTCTCCAGGCCCCAGACCTCATAGTGATTTTATCAGACTGTGCCTATTAAGTCATATTTTTTCGACTATGTTATCATGTATGCAAAGGCGTTATATTTGTGTGTCATCAGCAATTAGTACATGTACCGTAAATTTTAGTATAACTAACAAATATTATTTATTTTTTACCACATTTATATAGCGTCCTTTTCATACTCGAGATGTGCGTTCAAATGCGCTTTACAGTTTTTCTAATACTTAATCGACCCATGTATTTCACTCCAATTTCTAAGATTAGTGGGTTAATTAACATCAAGTGAAGCTTGATGAAAAATTTGAAGTTAACGCTCAATTAGTACGTAACACGTTTTTACTGACATGACCAAATGTCTCATCATTCCATATTTTTATAATACATGTTTTAATCTGTGTGGAGGCGTAACAAATTAAGACAGTCTTAAAGTTGTCAGGATTTAACGTTGCGCTATACTCTGTATGTTTATAATTTAATTTTCCTTTTATAAAATTGATAGTCAGTAGCCGGTTGATATACGATAAGCATAACCAAATGATGTCTGTTTGTGTATCATATGCAGTTTGTGTGATGATCAGGCAGCAAACCAGGTGCCACAACAATGATGTCAAGCCGTGTCGTTACAGACAATAAGTACGTCATCAGTACGTGTATTTTAATGGTATTACTGATACGTTGTCAAGAATTATGGAAGATATACCCGTTTCATAATTGGAAGAAATGTTTACAACTTTGCAACTAACGTGATGTGTAGCTCCAAAGCGGTGACGTATGCTAAAAATAGCCGCAGGTACATTCAATTTTAAATCTATTTTAAACAACTTTTTACCAGCAGAAAGTAACTTATTAGATCACTACAAACGATTAAACCATTTAGAAGAGACCTACTTTGTGAGTGATACCGGAAAACGTTGAAAATCAACGAAATATTTTTGGTGATCTGAGTCACTTTCACTTTCACTTTCCCGAGTAAACAGCGATGTAAACAATGTGAACGCATCGGACAGTGGGCTACGCCACACCGTCTCTCTGATGTACGAAGACGGCCGTCATATTGGATTTGGAACTACTTTTGAAAACAAGATGGCGACCCGACGGTTTCAAACCTGACGTTAAGAAGAAACATTAAAATGTGTTGTTTGTAGCTCGTCTGTTTCAAGATTACATTCTTTAAATAATATTAAGTGTAAATCTGTGAATTCCCACAACATAATTACACTTGTTTAAATGGACAGTTTCTAGTATTGACATTGATTACTCCTATAGTATTAATAAATGATGACTTCGTGTAGTCAATATAAATTGCCGCAATAGTCTTTTGATGATTTCTGTTTTGGCAGACTCTTGGCTCAGATTTATTCTGAACGCAAATAATTTCAGCTATCCTATAAATATGAGGTCGATACATGTATACATCGGTAGATTACGTCTTATTATTTGGACTATGACATTAAGTTAATTTTAAATTTTCACGTGTTTGTAAATTGAGACAATTTTAAAACAATGTTTCAGATTCGCATATTTTGGTTTTAGTTATGATATTTGCAAGGAAACAGTAATACTGAACATTAATCATGCTCTAAAATAGCCATTATATGCATCTTTTGACGATTTAAAAGCCTGAAAATTATACAGCGTTGCAACTTGCAACGCGAAACGATTGAATACTTTGGAGAAATCTGTTGTTGTCCTTATATGTGGTGAAGCTATAAAGAATGCTTATATGTAGTATAAAATACATCCTTCATTCAATAAGCACGGATGTTTGAGTAGTCTAAATGGTAGACTTTAAATTCAGGACTCTAGGGGTCAGTGGTTCTAGCCCTGATGTGGGCTACTTGTTTTTCCTTATCTTAATTCTATTCTTGATTTTTAACTTGCACCTTTAAATTGACTGTTTTCGTTATAATTTGTGACACTACAAGGATATCTACATAAAGTATAAAATACATCACTCATTTTATACGCATGGAAGGCCGAGTGTTCTAAGCGGTAGACTTTTACTCCAGGGGTCAATGGGTAACTTTTTTATTTTATTTACTTTTATTCTTGTGTTTTATTGGAGCTTTTTAGATCGAATGTTTAAATTTATCAATATTGCATTTAATGACACAAATAATTTGGGAGAGTTCTTTTTTATTGTTTGATTGTGTGATATTTCAAGGAATGCTTACACATGTATAAAGTATAAAATAAACCACTGAATATGGAAGCACTGATGGCCCATTGGTTGAAGCGCTTGACTTTTACTCCAAGGGTCAGTGGATTGAGCCCAGTTAAGGAAGACTTCCTTTCTTTTTTTCAGCATAGCTGTTTAACGTCACTTTTGACCTTAGTTTACCTTTAATCGTGACCAGTCAAATTCATATAAAAATTCCGGCCAGTAGGTCCCAAATGATTACATCCGAATTGTACATTAGCTAATAATACAAAAATCACTGTAAACAATGGATGCATATCATTCAACAGAAATATGAATATATTTTAAAGAACATGTACATAGTAATTACAATAAATTAAAAACATGATTAAAAATATTCTCTAAACATTACACCGAAACGTTTTTCCTTAGTTTAAGAAGCATTATAGCATTAATCACGTGTCTCTAAAATTAAAAGAAGCTATTGTTTACATGCCGTAACGCTCACACTAATCACTACAAAAACACACACACAAAGTGTAGCAAAGGTACACAAAGTCAAACACATGCTGCAAGGTCCAATAAACCCACTGTAACTCTTGGATTGCCTTTGTTATACCTTGCCTGGAATTATATCAAAACTACTGTAGACCAAATAAAAACAGTTATTTATGTTAAAATCTTTGTTTCTCCTAAATATATTCCCCAAATAGTCTTAAATTTATTAAATAAAGGATACACTGGTAAACTTATTTGTGTTTTGATCTGACTTTACTTGTCTTTGTAGCCTTTGCTAGAATGTGTGTGTCTTTGCAGTGTTTAGTGAGACCCAATCTTATATAAATTTGTTAACAGCATAGTTAAACATGTCAATGTATCAAGTAAAAAGATTTCCAGTCGTTACACCCCCTGGACGTTACACCCCTAGTCATTACACCCTCTAAGCCTGGACATTACACCCACCAAGATGTAAACATAATTGATTAGGTTACTAAGGTGTGATCACACCTACCATGGGGCACACTTCACTTGATTAATGATGTTTCTGCTTTAATGTGTGTTCAATGGGGGTCTTTCAAAGTGTTTTTTATTGTTTGTTTGTCTGTCTTATTGATGTGCAGTGTTAATTAGGAAATAACAATTTTTTGGTGTGAAAAACATTGTTCTTTGATCTTTTGTTATCAAATGGTCTTGTAACTGATAAATAATTTAAAACACCAACTTAGTTTAAGCTTATTAGCTGCGCCATTCTTGACCAATTTATTTTTGTAAATACTCATTTATAAAGTTTGGAATACTAATAATACTTTCTTATTTTTACATAAATTAAATTCAATTTAATGGTCTTATGATTTACATTTTATTAACAAAAATATTATTTTTCTAAAAATATGATATGATATGTAACTGAATGGTATTTATGCAGGAAAAGGGAAATGGGTAGAGACATGAGGGATTATGCATGTTATATATATTTTTGTTATCATTCAAATAATTAAGTTGATCTTATGTTGCATTAAGACTCATGCCCCAATTTAGTGTTTTAAATCATTGACACAGTTTTGCGTCATCATTTATGAAACACAGTTTGTAAAACTAACAGTAACACTGGGCCACTTAGATAAACATTGGACCTATTTGGGCCACATTAGGGCCAGACAAAGACCCTCTAACTGTTTATAAGGGGCCATAAAAGATACACAGACTAGTGCCAATTAGGGCCCTCCCATAAACTGTGAAAACATGCTTTGATTGCTACAGTAAGTGACAGATTCCTGTTAATTGTGTTTCAATATAAAAAAAAGTATTTCTTCAATGATCCCTCATTATCAATTCTGACTTTAAAGTTTAATAATATTGTAATTAATAAACTTTGAAGTCTGCAGTTAAATTTTATATATTATACAGTGACAATATGTTACTTCTATTTCAATATCTAACAAACTCACTGAAACCAACAGATATAGGATATTTTTACTTTATTTATACTTGCTTTAAATTTATAGCAAGTTACCTCCTTTTGTTTGAGTGACATGAAAGGGCAGATTTGCTTCATTGTCAATATCAGAGACATAACACTGCATGCATTTTATGCACTGCTAATCAAATAGATATATCAATAGATAAGTGAAATACTATGGTTACTACAATAGTAATAAAACTTAAGTAACAGATGTGATACACTGAGATAAAGAGATTGCCTTAGTCCTTATGTATTTGAGGCTGTTTCCATAAATAATAAAGAATTATTTCTTATAGCTTTAAAGATTTTTTTTTACAATAAATTACTTAAAAAAACAAAACATATCAATTACAGAATAATGATTGATTTAATATCTTATTTAATTAAAATCTTCTTTTGTGATGTTTAAATTATATATATAATTGTATATTCTTGAAAAAAGTATTTATGATTTAGATGCATATTATAACATTATGGTGAAATAAAAATAAATGTATATGAATTAAGATTGTGTTTTGTTTATTCTAAATAATTATTGTATTTATCATTATTTTATTTTGTTTTCAAAGTTTTTTCTGTCTGTATTATTTATGATTTAGATGCATATTATTACATTATGGTGAAATAAAAATAAATGTATATGAATTAAAATTGTGTTTTGTTTATTCTAAATATTTATTTTATTTATCTTTATTTTTTATTTCTTCAAGTTTTTTCCTGTATATTCTTGAAAAAAAAAAGTATTTATTATTTAGATGCATATTGTTACAGTCATTCTGGTGAAATAAAAATTAATGTTTTAAATGATGGCTGCTCAATTAAATAATTTGAGCAACCATTAATCTCATCAGTGTCATCTTACATGACAAATCCAATTAGTGGTTCATAAGTTGATTACACCTTTCTAATCTAATCAATATCTTGGTGGGTGTAATGTCCAGGCTTAGAGGGTGTAATGACCAGGGGTGTAACGTCCAGGGGGTGTAATGACTGGAAAAAAGTAAAAAGTAAAAAATGTAATAATTTACACTAGTGTTAGTCTATTGCAAGATTTAGTTCACTGATATATTAATTAAATGTGTTATTACTATTAATCACTTCAAGTGGCATACTAATCAATCAGTTGTGCATTGCGCATCAGACCCAAGAAAGAATCGACGCTTGCTGAAGAACTTTTTATTTCAAGATGGTGAGCATAATTAATTGTAGATTTCACCAAGCGCTTATTATATATAGTTCTGCGGGTTTTTAAATTTACATAACATCAATAAATTTTGCTGCCATTTTGTTTATCGGATGCAATTTAGTTCAAACACCCATATGCCAAACAAATGACTGCCCACAATGTTTACGTAATTCTTGATTATGGACATTTTATGAGCAAATTATCGCGTTATATAATTGTGTTGTTACCAGTGCAGCAAGCGCCCCTTTTTTTCAACAACGGTATGTTAAGTCATTGAAACTTTTTAAGTGTTTTCTGTTGAGTTCAGTAACAATGTTTATATGTGAGTATCTGTAATATTATATACATATTGTTAAGTTTTTTTTTATTAAGCTAAACTTTTCAGTACATTATACTTTCTTGAAGAGATTTTGATGAAATAATCCCAGAATATTCCAAGCATATGTTCTGTGTACATCTTTTTTTCTTTATCTGTATCTTTTACATTTAAAATACTAGTTGGAAACTGTGTAGAACTATGATTGTACCAATTTTGTACATGATCTGATGAACATGACCATTCTAAAACTCTATTTTACTGTCTGTTCATGTCAATCTACTATCTAGTCAATTAATATTTCTGTGTTTTTTGTTTAAACTATTTGGGATTATTTTGATGCATGTTACATCAATTAAAAAGTGTTATTTCTTACCGTACAAGTAATCAAATGTTTTATCTTGTAAAATGTTGCAACTCGGCCCTGTTTGTATATAAAGTTCATTGAACATTATATAGATCTTAATAGATCGTGCAGCCCATAATGTCATATTTAGTTATTCTCATTATTTGCTACTTAATTGCTAGCATAAGAAACATACCATTGTAGTTATTTGAATATTTGTTTCGATTTAGTTGTTGCAGTTTCTTACCGCCTCACTGTCACATGTACCAACACATGTACTCACAGATGTAAATAAGCAAACACATTTTCAACAAGTTGTTGGGTTATGTGTCCAGATTTTATAGGGATCAATAATCTATTGAAATAAAAAAGACATTTAATTGTTTCTATAACAAAAAAGTGGTTTTAAATAATCTATTTCTGATTTCAGGTTCAGTGCTTGTGGAAAAACATGAGTTCCTGATCCAGAGAAGCTTTAAAGGCGAGCCCTTATGATACATGTCATTATCAACGTGACAGTTGCCTTAAAAAATTGATGGAGATTAAATTGTTCATAAAAAGCTTAAAACGTTTATTTACACATTTTGTGTCAAGACTTAATTAAACAATTAATATAGTTGACAGAAATAATTGTAACCAATATTATTGCTGTTAATTGGAACATCCTTATAGTGTAAGCAAACACACCTTTCTATATGGAGAGGAAATCCAAGTTCAAATCCTGGTGGGGATCCCATATTAGCAGCAACTTAGATTATGTTCATATTGATTATACAAAGAATACTTTTTATTGTCAAAGTGTGTTGTATTTAATATGCAAATTAAATTTTCATTGTTTTTGATAATTTTCTCTATCTCACACACACTTTCGCAGTAATTGTGTTTTGTTTTACTTCATGGTATGTATCATTCGTATGAGGGCTCCATTATTAGGTTCACAAGATATCAGATGTCAAAAACAAAGGCCCATTATTATGTCCTGGCAATTTATCATAATTATAAAACTTTTACTTTGAAAAGAAAAGGGTTCTTCATTGTTTCTACTACAGGATCAAATAAAAACGTTATTTTTCGTGCTATATTACAAAATCAGGATATACGCCGAATATCTTTTTAGCTCCACTGGCCAAAGACCAGCAGGGCTTATGTCATGGTCCTGTGTTCGCTATGTGTGTGTGCGTCCGTCTGCCCGTTAACTTTTCCTTTAAACATCTTTTATCTTTAACATGAAGTACAAAAAACAAGTACCAAATTTTAATTGTTTTTCTCCATAGTCTTAAACTAAAAATCCAGATTGAGAAAGAAATAGCCCTCAGTAATGACACATTACAAATCTTTGAACAAAAGTGGAATCTGATAAGATTCTCATTATGTTTGTCCACTTATATACATTTTACTCTAATGTTAGTTTATCTTTCTAAAATATTTGTGTATATTTTTTTCAATCTTATAAGATCATTGTGAATATACAACAAAACACACAAGTCCATTATGCTTTCTTCCCACTTTATACAACTCATCATTTTTCATAACTGTTCTTCTGTTGTTCTTTTCTTTTCTCTTAAAAAAACACCTATCACAAACAACCAAAGAAAACACATATTAACCCATTTTATTTTTTTTTCTTAATCTTAAGGAAACCAAAAAAAGTATATGTATTAGCATATCTTGTATACCATGTCTGAACTTAATTGCTTTGTACAATCACTTTGTTGTATGATCATATACATGTATACATTGTATGTACTATTGAATAAAAAAAATGTAAAAAAAATTTTTTTTTATAAAACTTTTACTTTGAAAAGAAAAGGGTTCTTCTTTGTTTCTACTACAGAATCAAATAAAATTGTTATTTTTCGTACTATATTACAAAATCAGGATATATGCCGAATATCTTTAAGGCTCCACTGGTCAAAGACAAGCGGGGCTTATGTCATGATCCTGTGTTCGTCGCGCGTGCGTCCGTCCGCGCGTTAACTTTTCCTTTAAACATCTCCTCCTAAACATCTGGTCCAATCCTTATGAAATTTCTCAGAAATGTTCCTGGGGTGAACCTCTTTCAAATTTGTTCAAGTTATGCCCCTGGGGTCAAATTTGACCCTGCCCCAGGGGTCACAAAATTGAAAATTTGCTTATATAAGGCCTATTTTGTGAAAACTTTCAAAATCTTATTGTCCATAACCATTGAACCTAGGGCTATCAAATTTTGTATGTAGAGACATCTAATAGTCCTCTACCAAATTTGTTCAAATTATGCCCCTGGATTCAAATTTGACTCTGCCCCGAGGGTCACAAAATTGAACATATGCTTATATAAGGCCTATTTTGTGAAAACTTCAAAAATTCTTGTCCATAAGCATTGTGCTTAGGGCTACCAAATTTGGCATGTAGTGACATCTAAAATAAACCTCTACCAAATTTGTTCAAATAATGCCTCTGGGGTCAACTTGGACCCTGCCCCGAGGGGTCACTAAATTGAATTAACGCTTATAAAGCACCTATTTTGTGATATCTTTAAAAATCTTCTTGTCGAAAACCATTCGGACTATGGCTACCAAATTTGGTATGCAGTAGCATCTTATAGTCCTCCACCAAGTTTGTTCAAATAATGCCCTTTGGGTCAAATTTGACCCTGACCACCGGGTCACAAAATTGAACATTATATACGTTTATATCTTGCTTATTTTGTGAAAACTTTTAAAATATTCTTGTCCTTAACTCTAGGACCTAGGGCTACCACATTTTGTATGTAGTGAGATATAGTAGTCCTCTACAAAGTTTGCTCAAATTATGCCCCTGGGGTTAAATGTGACCCAGCCCAGGGGGTCACAAAAGTGTACATGTGCTTAAACAGGGCCTATATTTAATTATTTGCACATGCCGAAAATATTTGTTTCAGCCTTTTTTTCAGCAGTGGAGCGATACAGGGCCATCATGGCCCTCTTGTTTAGTAATTAAGACTATAAATGGTTTAAAGTTTGTGTTTGACGTCCTTGCTTCTGGAAAGCAGAACTGTTTAGGCATAAATGACTACCCTTTTTTGTTAGAATCAACATTGATGCATTATTACTTAAGCAAAATTGAACTCTTTAAAAACTCGATGACTGGGGGACTGAATTTTTCATGTTTGTTGCTTACAATTTACTGAATATATAAATGTTTATGGCGAACAAATGCCATCTCTCTTTACAGGGAGATGAAGTTTTTTCATAAATATCCAGGTTATTTTGTATAAATAAGACCACATAACATATTTATATCGTATAAAATGATTTCTGAACTATACATCTATGATGATGCCATTATGTGTTTCGCTGTAAAAAAAAATACAGAGAAAATAAACTACAGCTGCATGTCATAAGAGTTGTTAAAGGGCATTTTGATAGTATTGCCCCAGACTTTTGCCCACTTTGAAGGATAATCTTATAAATACTGATTCTTGGTCTGGCATGCATAGGGGATGGAGGAGCTTTTATTGGTGCCTTTTACAAAGGTTGTTTCATATTGTGGAAAATTGAGTTTTAAAATGTATACACGATGCCTTAAATAAGTCAAATTCCAACAATGTCTTTGGTTTTTCAATTAAAAACAAGAGATGTGTTTGACAGAAACACAATACCCCCTATTGCGCCGCTTTAAAGCCATATATTTGACCTTTAAGGATAACCTTGACCTTTCACCACTCTAAATGTGCAGCTACTTGAGATGCACATGCATGCCAAATATCAAGTTGCTATCTTCAATATTGCAAAAGTTAGTTCAATGTTAAAGTTTTCAGACGTAGAGGACAGACAGACAGACTGACGGACAGTTCAAAAACTATATGCCACCCTACCGGGGGCATAAAAAACTGTATTCTTAATTTGTTTATAGGTGTTATTCGTGTCTCCACAGTATTGGAATAACCAATGTACACTTAAGGCTAAAACAGGGCTGATCCATTATATTCACCACGAGGTTCATTAAAATGCTTACTGGGTCACATGGGGATTCGCGTCGGCCTCTGCCGCGCCACTTCTAGTTACAATTGTTGCCTGCACAGTTGACCATATTTAGTGTTTTGGTTGCCCAGCTAAAGAGTATCGGCCTGGCCAGAATAACAGCATCTGGAATTAAGTTGCCTAGGCTAAAATATAAAAAATATCTGCCAGAAGTATTGTATGGTTGCCATCATCAAATGCACAGAGGAATTGTTTTTCAAATTCAATCAAGCCCTCCACTTATTCCATCCTGCGAAACCCTGTAGGTGTCTCAATACTGGTAATAGTAAACCCCACTGAGAGCCATATGGCTTTTGTCTGTATACAGTTTGTGACTGCCTGGTTTGTCACTATAATGTTGTTGTTTTTTTATTTTTTTTTGGGGGGGGGGGATTTAAGTGGAATTTACTATTTCTTATATTACACCGAAGAGTTTTCCCTGTACCACTGTACAGTGTTGTACGATTGTTTATGGTAAACAACCTAAACATATGGATTAAATCTCAAAGTTTGTCGCCCTGCAGAACATCCGCAATGATGTACCGATAATTAATGCAATTTAAGAAATACTGGTTCTTTAAGTTTGAATAATGGTGTTGTTTACACTTCAAGAAACCACTAATTGGCTTTCTAAACATTTAATTAACATTTGAATATTTTGTATGTAATGACAACTAATTTTTACAATAACAGACACAAATATTCTATTATATTACTCCTCAGAGATATTGGTCCTTCTATATTTATATTATCAGTTAATTTAGTGCAAATTTAATGGTGTGTAACCCGAACTATATATTCGGTGTAATATCTTCCGCCTAGAGGCGTTAGACATATCCAGACACCAAATACACCAGAGAGACGATCGCCGTTATGGCGGAATTGTCCGAGGAGTCCCGATTGCGATGTAAATAAACTGATTGTCTGTCAACACGTTTGACTTGTAGGACACTGTATTTTGAGCTCAAAACAAGTTGTATTGCTCATATTTTTATGGTTATGTCCGATAGCATATATAATGCCAAATACCATATATATATATATATATATATATATATATATATATATATATATATATATATATATATATATATATATATATATATATATATATATATATATATATTGTTTTTTGATAACCTTTATAAATAAAATATGGAAAAAATATTTAAAAATCGATAAATAATCACGGATCGTCACCTTTATAGAGCCTTTAAATTCGTGTGAGGATTACTATATCCATGGTAACGCGCTCTATTGCGATGTAACTCTTTCAACCTGTTTTTGTTTTCTTGTTGATGCTTGTCTCCCTTTTTTATTTTCACTATGACATATTCTAACATTACAGGCACGACAAATTGGTGTTCGATATCACAGTTCCAAATTTTCATACTGCAATCAGATTGTAATATTTCAAGTATTGACTTCGCCGAAAGTTATATTAGCGTTTAAAAACCGGAACATCAGCGGGTTGTCTTGGGAATATATGAGTTCTACTTTTACTCCTGAATAGCTAACTGAACGTTTAGCTTGCCCTTTACAATTCAGAAACGATCTTAAATATTGCAGGTTGTTTAGTTTATCAATGTGTGATTAGTTTTTACTCGTAATTGCTATTTTGTCCGTTAGCCGTATATTCTGAGGAATAGATGTATATTGCTTCGGGCACTCGTTGGCTACCTATGCTCCGGTGTAAGGGCCTGTTTTCGTTTGCGGCTGAACACTAGAATCTCGATCCAGCGACAACTCCAGACATACTTAATTAAGCAATGCATATGAAACTGGGTATACATCTAGTGAATCATATGATACATACGCACGTTATTTCAGTGTTTCCGCGAAAAAAAATGGGTTGGTGCTATGGTAACAAAACGAATTGAAAACTTAAATCTGTATCTTGATATAACTATAAAGGTAGGTCTTAAGCTAGATTTCTAACTTGTATGGAGATCATGTTCTCACTCCAACAATATAACTACAAAGCCGATAGGGACTGGAGATTTTTCTGTGACAAAGCTTTTGTGAAAAAAAAGTGTTCGACATTTACAAATATTGAAACTAAAACCTTTAACTCTTGTTCAATGCCTCCGTTATATATTTTTACGGGACACACCAAATGGTGAGTGCATTTAAAGATGTTACTATGCTTTTGTACCATTATCATTTAACATGCATAATTCGCATGTTTTGATCATATCATTTGATATTTTCGTATGTAAGTTTTGTTTCGTTAGACATCCGAAAATTGACAAAGTTTTTCATATAGAAACATGATATTATATTGGTCGATAAGTTTCGATGTTATGTTGCAGTATTTAAACGATAATTTAATTATTGGTGTCAATATTGTTCTTTAACAACTATAAACAAGAAAAAGCAATACATTTGTCGTACCAATATAAATATAACGAGGATTGTTTTGATAAAATGAGGAAATGTTTATGTTACATGTCTTATAAAACAATGTATAAATTAAGTAAAAAAAAATATATTAGACATCAATAAATCGTATTGAAATAAATGAATACTAAACACCTACTAAGGTCACCAAACAACATAATGTGTTAAATATGTTAAGCATTGATTGTTCATTTATAAAACCATTCTGGGCTTTTTTATTGCATGTTAACACACATTTTCCTCATATTTAACAAACAATAGATACAACAGGTTTTTTTTGCATACTCCAAAGAGTTTATAATTACAAATTCGCGTTTTGTGGTTTAGTACAGACAGCTTTCGGGTATCAGTCAATTTTTGGATGACACCTGCCATGAATGACAGATATGAAAATTCTCAAACGGGAGGGTATCTTGGGTTGTGGAGTGTCTATACTTTTTTCTGTCAGTTTGTCTGGGGTTTAATACCCAAGGTTTCATAATTGTCCAAGATATCTTACATGTTAATCACAGTTCTGCCTCTCGCAATTCAGACAAAAGAGGCAAACGGAATTGCGTTGCCTTCAAATGGGTTATAGTGGCATTCTTGGCAGTCAAGAACAGTACTTTATTCGTGTCGTTCGTAAGTCCTTTCATGTGGATCTTAAGTTTAAAATTTGAATAGCTCAATATATTTGAATAATGACACACGAATACTCGAATATCATTTTAGTATTGGTTCAAGCCCCTTAATCAAAATACAAAATTAACAGTAATCCATCTACTCCTTATCATTTGCCTTCTCTTAAGGTTGCTCACAATTAACGGTCGACACCTTTAATCGCTTCATCTTTGCCTGCAGTCCCTCTCTGTAATCATCTGTCAGGTACAGAATCTGCCTCAGAGCCAGCAGTGCAAGAATACTCGTGTCTAGGTCCAATGCCATCTCAGAAACGTAGTTCCTTACTGGGAAGATGGTGTTGAAGCGGGTATATACGATTTTTTATACGTGTTTAATTGTAATATATTGATAAAATATGTTACAATAACTCAAAATAGGCAAGAAAATTTATACATTCAAGCCGGATTTCATAAAATGCAGCAAAGACAATTTAGCGCCCCGAGCCGATAGTGACGTACACATTTTCCTACAATAACCGAAGCATTCGTCTTTGTATTATAAACCGTTAAACTACGAGGCTTGTTCCAGAAGTTCGTGGATTTTCGCTATAACTTATTAGTTTGCAGGTAAAAGTCAATGAAATTTACATATTATACAAACCAATTATCACGGACTTTATATATAAGCTAAAAATGCATGAATTCCATAAAGCGCGTTTGAAACGCGTTGCCATAGAGACCTCAGTAACGACATGCGGCGCACGCGTATATTTTATTATAAGTAAGAGCGTTACGCGAATTTAAATTTGGTTTAAATGTCTTTGATAAACAGAATTTACGGCAAATTTCACGTTACAGCGCCTAAGTCCTCCTTACAGCCCGGATTTGGCCCCTATGGACTTCCGCGTCCGGAAGTTAAATCACAGTTGCGCGGTATTCACTTTGCAAGTAAACAGGAACTTACAGTTGCAGCAAAGCGAATCGTGTTGTCTTTTGACGCTGACTGGTATAGAGGCAATTTTGACAAGTGGATTTCCCGACACATAAAGTGCTTTCGCGTTGGAGGTGATTATGTGGAAAAGATTTGACAGTTGTTAACTTCATAACGTCATTGACGTTGAACAAAAACGTTACACGTGCGTCGGTGTGCGCATTGTGCACATGTTTTAATCTCTGATATATATTTATTGTTTTATGTATTTCCATGATAATTGGAGAGTAGATTTGGAAAGGACGAAATATTCTAAACATGCTATTTGTTTGTCCATTTATGTTACCAAATGAAAGTTATAGCGAAAATCCACGAACTTCTGGAACACCCCTCGTAAGTTTAGATGCACATCGTACATGTATGGTATACATGCTGGCGAATTCGGCTGTACAGCCGTTTTCAATTTCAGAATTAAATACCTGGCTTATTTCGCATTTTTCGACACATGTTCTTCTTAACTTTTATTTTAATTTATATTGAAATATATATATAATAAGTTTTTACACAGTTTATATAAATTCATAAATATTTGACAAAATCGTATATACACGCTTTAAACTGAACGTCGAATATCGCGGATACTTTTGTTTTCAACATTTGAGGCTACTCCTCCACACACAAGGTCAATCTTGCTCAGCAAAAAGACTTGCGAAATCCCTGCAAAAAATCAAATTAGAGTAACCACATCAACTTTTCAGAATATGTATTGTTGGTTTGTTTTGTTATAGTAAGTACTATATATGTAACCGTACGTTTTCCTCTATATACCAATATGAGTTTAACCGTTTAATGACTGGCGTCGACATCGGATAATAACGATGTACACGAATTTTAAGAAGAGAATTAATTATTACCTATACGTCTTAAATAATTTGACAAGGATTATTAAAACGATTGTATCACCCGAACATTCGTATGTTTGTCCAATTTTACAAGGCTTGTATATATCTTGTTCATGATAGATTTACTTTGTCCTCTCTTATGACAGTGTAGTCTTTGTATTGAAACTAACCGATTGATTCACTGTTATTTCCCATACCTTTGTGATTAATAATGTTTTGTGCTTTGCTCATCTTTTTTACCAGTTTTGGTGGAATGCCCGCAATGCTAGATGCATCGATTACAAAGGCAACGCAGTGCATTTTGTCCGCAAAAGAAGGCTGTGCTACGAAGCCGTTTGTCTCCGGTGAAATAGGCGTAACAGGGTAGGAGACAATGAAAAGTACGAAACCGCTTATACGGTTTGTAATTGGTCGTTAACGTAAATGCATTGCTTTGTAAATGTAAAAATAGACGATCTTTGAGCGACTCAGCGGCATAACTTTAAATAAGTTCGAACATTATTTTTACATGTGTCCATATCATCTTATTTATTATCAGATGATGTTTCACAATAACGTATTGTTGTAGTTTAAACGATGCCATCATACTAATCATAAACATTAATGTTTTCAGAGCCTCTAGAACTAACACGTAAACGGAAAATAACTGATAAACTTTGTTAAACTATTGTAATTAGAAAAAAAAAACATATCATTATTTGACTTTTAAATATGCATTCATATGTAGTTCATTTTTGTAGTTCATTTTATAATTAAACTAGTACGTTTTGTCGCTGTTAACTATTGTCACATCATGCATGACTTTAATATACTTGTATTTTCAATGAATGCTTGAACATGAGCAAAGACAACATGTCAGTACGTTGGTTATTCTGCTTGGCAATTTTCGGTTTTGATTTTAGTTATTGCATAATAAAAATGAATGATTGTTATAAACATATAACGAAATGTGCCCAACTTCATACTTGAAGCTTATTCGTGTACACATATCTGCTGTATTTATTTATACAGATTGCATTTTTATACTACAAGGCATCATATACCTCGTAGTAGTCGGGCATATGACCATCTAGCAAATATCACAAAGAACTAGGACCGGTGAATCTTCACACAGCATTACATCTGCCGTAAGTTCTTACCATAAGTTGCGTCGCTTTTTGAAGATTGTAAACATAAGAATTTTTCCGGGTGAGATCTTTGAAGTTAACAAAACTGATTCGAGAGTTGATGAAAATTATATTAATGATCGGATTTTAAAACACCTCAAAGATCCATTAAAAGGAAAGCGATTTGGCATAGTGGAGCTTTTTAAGCACCACACAAATCGTTCAATAGTATTCTCGCGGATGTTCAAATTATTTAGTTATCTTTTCCAATCCTTTGCATGAATATAGATTATGTGTATAATTTCAGTATACACGCCATATAACAAAAAGTCGGTCTGGATCATTTCCTAACTTCCGGCTCTGTGATACACGCGGCTTGAAGGCCACTAAGGGTTTGAACGGAAAATTCTACTAAAGATTACAATAAACATGTAATGTAAATTGCATTGGGAATGATCGCTCTTCAAATACATTCAGAAATATATCGGGTTTGCACACAAAAATGAGTCAATCTTTTAAATCGTTTGCGCGCTTATAATGTGGTTCAATACCTCTCGCTTTTCAAATACATTCAAAATTATATCTGGTTCTTAAAGAAAGCGCAAACAGTTTAATTCGATTGCGCTCCGATAATGTGGAATCGCTTCTAATACCAAAAAGTCACGCATAACTGACAGGTGAATTACACGCTCATTACACCGAAAACAATAAACAGCGATGTATAACCATACCCCTAAGCGAATACATACATAACAGCACCAGGTGAAAACCAATAACTCACACCCTCGCACCTGGACTATCGACCGACTTGACCCGAACTTGACCTGCTCCTAAAGGCTCCTAACAAAATGGCCGGGAGATTCTTCAAAATACAGATAATTAATGCATACATGGGTATAATATATTATTAATCCATTTCTTACGAGTAACATCAACCTTGACAAAACCGAAAAATCCCTTGTTCACTTTTCCGAACGTTCTTTGCACCCGAAAGCAACACACTGAACCATGTCGGAGAACGATTGTCATGCAAAAAAAACACAGAAAAAGCACACGTTTTCAAAAAAACTTGTACAAAAAGAACAGTATTAACATAACACGATATTGAGTTTCGATCCGTAATAACAATGGACGAATTTCCGTGTCATGCGTGTTGTGTAAAAATGACGTCACAACCAAAATAGGTGGCGGAACTACCCGAGCGGTTTACGAATAACAAGATCATCGTTTTTTTAGTATCATTTGCCATTTCTCTTGATGATTCCAATCGTTTGAGAATATACATATTTATAAAATAGCATTCTTCGTTATAAAATCGGCATTGGATCTTTAACCTGAGGCAATCGTTTGTACAATTTTAAATGTATGCGTTCAATATCATCTGACTTCGTGAAACCCCATAATTCTGAAGCATAATTTAATATAGACCCCACAAAGGAGTCAAACAACTGGCAGAATTTTTTTGGTTTTATTTCAAAGTCGTGGCATTTCGTAGATAATGTATTCATGGCTTTGAGGCCTTTACCAACCAAATTGTCTTCATTTAATTAAAAACTTCCAGTATAATTCAGCACTGTACCTAAATAGTTAAAGTTATCAACAAATTCAATAACATTAAGAATGTTGCAGTGTTAACATGAAGACCCCAAGAGTTACAGTATAGATATAATTTATCTAGATGGGATTGGACTTCAGCAGGTGACTTGCCTAAAATAGCAATGTCGTCAGCAAATAATAGTAAAATCAACACAATATCATCTATACCCAATCCAGAGTTTATATTATCTTGTAAGTAAAGTTCGAGGTCTTCGACATATAGAAAACAAAATCGGCGTCATTACCTCCGCTTGCCTCAGTCCAACCGCATATCTAAAATAATCTGAATAAGATAAACATGACAAACACGTGACTTAACATTTGAATACATATCCTTCATAATTCTAAGCAATTTGCTTCGAATACCAGACTTTAACATTTGCAACCATAATGCATAGCGGTATATACATGTACTATCAAAACATTTCAACATATCGACGTTAATAACATACAGACGTTTATTTTCATTAAAATAATTACTTCTATCGACATCAATATATAAAAAGTAGGGATGGCATCGAATACCTATATCGGTATTCGAGTATTCGCAAATCCATTCAATCGAATATTCGAATATTCGCATAAAACGGCTGGATTGATTTAACTTTTATTACTCAGTTTTGTAACCACTAGGGATATTAAATATACATTGCCACAGAGATACATTTGAATATACAATTGTTGTGTTGAGAAAAAGAAATAAACTGTATCTGAGTTGAAAATCAATCTTTGAAAAAGCCTTTCTTAGAGTGTGTATATTGCATTGCGCATTTGAGTAATTCACACATTGTAATGGCTGAACATACTGTGATCACAAAAACTTAATTATTATTCGCCAGTCAATTGAAGCTGTTAAATGGCACCCCATTGACAAACAGTTCGGGGCCTTAGAGTGTGTATATTGCATTGCGCAATCAACGCTGACACGGGCCGCGTTATCAGTTTGACACGAAGAACGTCACATCAAACATGTTAATCCCAAATGATTTCGGGTGACAATTAGTAAGCGGATCGCAGGTCATAAAATATTAGGGCAATTACGTTTGAAAAAAAAAATTGCGAATATGCAAATATAAATTTTGTTATTCGAATACTAACCATTTAATCGAATATTCGAATAATTTTGCCACCCCTTGCATCAACAGTTGAATAACATTTCCTAAATCCGAACTGCGCATCCGAAATAATGGTATTCTCATTGCAAAAAGAGTCAATACGATTGTAAGTAAGTAAAGTAAGTAAATATTTTATTAAAGTGACATGTGCAAACATACATAGAAATAACAACAGACAGTTACAAAAAGGCATGCACCCGACCCAAACGGGCCTATATGTCACATAATACATGATAAAACATTAAGCATGAAAACAGTAAGCGATTCAATGGTCAGTAACATAGACAGTAAATCAAGAATTATTGACATGGTCATATCACCAATTCAAAGGTCAATCAAAATAGTCTTCATTGTAATTAGGCAAAATATCTGTGCTAAATTTTCATTAATAGTCCAGTCGATTTGTGTGAAAATTGTTCATAAAATGATATAAGTATGAAACCTTGCAAAAATGGAGTTAAGGTAAAAACAATTAATTCCGGATATGGACCCATCTTAAAAAATTAAAATGGCGGACTTTGGCAGCCATTTTAAAATGGCGGTCATAATTTGTTTATAAAAAATCTTCAAAAAATCATAACAATAATATTTTTTTCATATATTTCATAAAAATTAGGTATATAAATCTCTAATAATATCCCCAATCGATAAACTTCTTTTATTTGCAAAAATATGACGGCCATCTTAAAAAGCGGACATTTTGAAAATAACATTTTTTTTTAAATTGCCAAAACAAATGCATTTTTTAAAATATTTTGTATTAATAGGTAATCTTTTTTCGTTAAAATTAAAACGCTTACACATTACTTTAAAAGTATATCCTAACACATTATCTATGTCAATTTTTTTTCAACTCAATACATGCGAAAAAGGTGATGATAGAGACAAGGATACAATAACATGGTCTGCCTTCCATGCAAATTTATCTCAGAGCCATTTGGTTACGGCCATTCCTTTGGACATAAGTTCCGTATTACCCTAGTTTCAAAAAGAGGCAAAGGTTGCTGCAATGATTCGGCACTCAATGACCATTATCAATTTTTCTTAATCCAGGACAAATACCTGTTATGGCATGTGATCAGCCACTTTATGCCCTTGCCAAAAGCATTCAATGGATTCCGCCTGAGAGATACGGAGAGAATCTTATTGTAGGTATGTTTGGTGGTCTTCACATAGAGATACCTGCTTTGAGAACGATTGGGGATTGGCTACAGGATAGTGGCTGGGTAAATGCGTTAAGTCAGTCTAATGTTGCATCTTTCGGTACAGCAGACTAATTCCTTAAGTCATCACATGTAACTAGAACTCGACATGCGCACCAGATAACTGCTTGCTCATTACATATTTTGATGCATAAAGCCTATACTCAATTCTTAGACAGTGTCGATGATATAAGGGTCAATAGTCTCAGGTTTGAAGAGTGGAAAGAAAGAAGAGAAATGGAAAGTCCATTGTTCAAATTCTGGTCAGTTACGGTACATTGAAGTTTCAACTGATAATTCTTATCTTTGTCATGTCTCTACGAGAAAGAAATTTTGAGCTGTATAAAGAATCTTTAACCATGTTCATCACCTGGTTCTTCGCTTTGGACCATCCAAATTACGCTCGTTGGCTCCCTCTCTTACGGATAGTAATTATTACTTTTGCTTAAAAAGATTACAAGCATTTGAATATTAGTTTACGGTAATTGTATGACTTTAAAGACCATAATTTGTTAACACATTGGATCAAATAAACACTTAAAGAATAACACACTTGCATAAGATTTTGTGTTGGAGAAACACGGAAATATAAAAACAGACATTTCCGAGAGTGTCTAGAGAAAAATATAAGTATGAGTTGTAATAACAGATGCAGAAAAAAATAAAACAAGGTACAAATGTATAGGCAAAACATTAAACATATCTTTGTTGGAGATTACATAAGTTAAAGTACATAATTTGTTTTCTCGTTGAGTCAAGTAACTTTAAAGTACAAATGTACACAATTTGTAATCTCGTTAAATCAGATGAACACTTTAAGAATAACACATTAGCATGTGATTTTGTGATGGAAAACATAAGAAAAGAAAATATACATTCTGAAGTATGTCTCGACATAAATAAGTAAATTTAAATTATAATAACATATGAATAACAGAAAAAAGACATTTTCCAGTAAATATAGACAAAAAGGAGTAGAAAATCACGCTAATGTCAAATTTGTTCTGGGATTTAAGTTGTGTTATCGGTCAGTGACAGATAAGTTTGGCAATGAGGGGAATTCATTAGTAGTATCGGTCAGGGGTAAAAAAAACACGTACAACTATTTGTCAGCGTTTGTATCTATTCATATCTGATAAACACATTCATAGAAAAAATTAGTTCGCACCCCAACGTCATGTAAGTTATCACTTTCCATTTAATAAAAACAACAAGAACAACAGCAATACATTCAAAATGAAAGTTACCTCCCATCATTAAATGAATTCAGTCATAGTTACAGCTACTTCCTTACTGTTAAATACAGTCATAACTACAGCTACTTCCCAACTGGGAAATACAGTCATAGTTACAGCTACTTCCCAACTTAAAAAAACTGTCATAGTTACAGCTATTTCCAAACTGATAAATACAGTCATAGTTCAGCTACTTCCTTACTGATAAATACAGGCATAGTTACAGCTACTTCCTAACTGATAAATACAGGCAGAGTTACCGCTACTTCCCAACTAAAAAACAGTCAAAGTTACAGCTACTTCCCAACTGATAAATACAGTTTTATGACCGTTAGTTCCCATCTGATCTGATAAATACAGCCATACTTTCCTTCAAATAAAGATATCTTAATGCTATTTACTTCATATCTCATAAACACGGTAATGGGACTAAGAACTTCTTACCAACTTTGAACACGCAGTCATTAAACTAATTTATTCCCATCTCATGGAAATAATTACTTACAATCTCATTTATACAATCATGATACTAATGTATTCATAGCTCTAATACACAGTCATGGTAATTTGCATTCCCCTCTTCATATTCACAATAAAGGTACTAGTTATTTACCACCTCATAAACACAATAAGGTACACAGTGCTTCTCATCTTAAAAACGCAGTAATGCTTCTGAAATGCCACCTCATAGACACAGTCATTGGATTTGTTCTAATGTCCTTTATTCTAATTAGTTGCAAATAACAGCAATATTAATAAAATGCTAATCCAACACTATTGTGTTTTGTCTATGTGGTAAAATTAAACAAGATTTTACCTCGGTACTTCACAAATCATGTTAAACCATAGTGTTTAATTCGTCATGGTAAAAACTTTATTTTAATTATCCGAGGGCATTTTTAATTACGATTTTGAACAGACATTTATTTTGATATCTGCAATTTAACCAGTACATTAATGAATATTATAGACATAGTATAAGTTATTAAGTTATTTCTTATTGGTTTTCAACAAAACAATGTTTGGACATTTAGAACATATGAAGGGTTAAAAAGAGCTCTGTCATTAAGGAATAATATATTTTAAATAAGCCCAACAATTTAAAATGTATAAATTTACTTTAAAAACATAAAATGAAATAAAAGGCGAAACCTAACACAATATTCAAAAAAGGCGTAAAAAGCGAATTGTAAAAATGTTGATGTTTTTTGACATCGGTTATTGGTCGATTTTATTCAGCTCTAAATTTACAAAAAAATAACTGTAAAATTAAGAAGGTTTTGCTATTTAATCAGATGTGTCTGATGATCATATTATTAATACCAATCAAAAGGGGAGTATCATTTTATATGAGCCACGTTAATCCAAAATCTTTCGTTTGCCATATGCAGCAAGTGTAGCTCAGGATGATTGTTACAGCTAGAGTAGCTCAGGATAATTGTTACAGCTAGAGTAGCTCAGGATGATTGTTACAGCTAGAGTAGCTCAGGATGATTGTTACAGCTAGAGTAGCTCAGGATGATTGTTACAGCTAGAGTAGCTCATGATGATTGTTACAGATAGAGTAGCTCAGGATGATTGTTACAGCTATAGTAGCTCAGGATGATTGTTACAGCTAGAGTAGCTCAGGATGATTGTTACAGCTAGAGTAGCTCAGGATGATTGTTACAGCTACAGTAGCTCAGGATGATTGTTACAGCTACAGTAGCTCAGGATGATTGTTACAGCTAAAGTAGCTCAGGATGATTGTTACAGCTAGAGTAGCTCAGGATGATTGTTACAGCTAGAGTAGCTCAGGATGATTGTTACAGCTAGAGTAGCTCAGAATGATTGTTACAGCTAGAGTAGCTCAGGATAATTGTTACAGCAAAGTAGCTCAGGATGATTGTTACAGCTAGAGTAGCTCAGGATGATTGTTACAGCTAGAGTAGCTCAGGATGATTGTTACAGCTAGAGTAGCTCAGGATGATTGTTACAGCTAGAGTAGCTCAGGATGATTGTTACAGCTAGAGTAGCTCAGGATAATTGTTACAGCTAGAGTAGCTCATGATGATTGTTACAGCTAGAGTAGCTCAGGATGATTGTTACAGCGTGGTCAAGAGCTGCCATGTCCTGTATAAAGTCACCTAAGGTTATGTTGTCTCATTTCCGGTGGTTGCTGACCAGATTGAACTCTACAAATGCATAAGCTACATTTTCGCATGACACGGTATATACAAAACTGTAGATTAATCTCTAACCTGCACATTTTTGTATCTTGATTTTTTTTTGTAAATGCTAATAAAGTATGCTGCACAAATACGCCATTCTTAATTAGCTGTGGTAACGACTGCTATCGGAGCAACCGCACGTTGTCTTGAATAACGTTTAACTACTTCAATCAGAGCATTCCGCAGTTCTTCGTTCTTCAAGGCGTAAAGTAATGGATTCCAAACACAAGACGACTTGGCGAACATGGCTGGTATCAGGGCGACTGTGGGAGACAAGTCGGTAACGTTGTTGACCATTGACCACAAAGATAAGATGGCGTACGGCAGCCAACAAGCAAAAAATCCGACTAAAAACACAACAAAAATGATTAAGCGTTGTGTTTTAAGTATTTTGAAGATGTTGATACTTAAATATAAAATATTGTATAATGTTCTCTAAAATGCAGTGCTTTATAACTAACCACTTAATAAACAATGGTAAGCATTCGGTTAATATTGATTATAACCATAGCAACATTATTGATGATAACCATAGCAACTGTTGTTGTTCACGAAAATTGTCCCATAATCGTTCATAGTTCATGGACGACACATAGTTACTAACAATGTTCATTACTCTTAAATTACCGGTATGTAGCCTATCATTCGATATCTCGTCATGCGCGAATTGCCAAGATGACGAGTTTTGCATTAACTCCCATTTTCTCGTGCCGCGCGTGGGACAAGTCTATTCTATCTATTTATGTTAATTTCTCTGCATAATACATGATAAAATATTCAACAACACCATGTATCAGTTTCTAGTCCAATTTAATGTCTAACATAGTTAATATTTTCGGTTATACAAATACAGTCTGATAGCTACATGATCGTATCTTTCTCGATCCGTACACCTCCAAGTCTAAACGCTAACTCAACCGCGGAGTGCCGCTCTCCTTCCAAACATCCCCATTTTGTCCCCAAATTAATTTGCATATTTTTCTTTTAAACTTTTGATTGGTCCTCAGCTAGTATGGTTATTATTCATTGGTTGATTCGTCAGAATATTCTAGAAGGAACACTTTTTCATGTATTCACTTGCTTGGCGGATATACTAAAATTTAATCAATATATATTGGTACTAATCAATTTTTATTGATATAGAGTAATTCTGTTACTTTCGTCAGTACTATAACTTTTGTACCCCAGCAATAGGTGACCTTTTCATCTGTGCTGTTTATTGACCATGAGTGTTACTTATAATCTCGTATCTATATGCCGACTCTGGATTCAATGTGTTCTTATTTGGATTTAATCAGGTCTGACTTTCCATGTTATTGATTCCAATTATACCCCACCCTGAGTGTGTTTGCTTTCTTACTTTAAATAAATCTTAACCAGGTCTTAGTTTTGTAAATACCTCCCATTATTAATTGTTCAGACTTTATCTTAACATTGCATATATACATTATTTGAATATACATATTATCCTTTTTAATTTCTATCGTAAGAATAAAGTCATAAGAATAAACGATAAACGATATGTTTGCATACTCGCTACTGATATACTTGTCAATATTTCGTACATAAAGAAAACCCAAATATTTCACCCAATTTCTCATCATTATTTGACACAACTTATCCTCTCAATTTGATTTTTATGTATTTTAGGATACAGAAAAATCTTTAAGAATGTAAGTATGGAAGTAAACGAAAACATATTAATACATACGATGTAGAAAATCAAACACGCAAACATGAAAACATCAGTGACTAAAACATATATATGATGAAAATCTGTAAATTATTAATGAAATTTTTATCGAATGTTTCTGCTGAAATAATAAAACGTCGGAATATTTAAATAGTCAATGTCAATCACAATGAAGTGGAATGTGTCACTGGTTTGGAAAATCCAATACGAATAGTGTCCATTTTTGACATCTTCGCTGGAGGCGATGTGGCGTCTAGGTGAAGAGATGAGACATCTGGTTGTAGATGGTAACATGCAGTCGACTGAAGACGTCGGCTTCCGAATGAAGACGATGATGGTCGGTCGGAGAAGCTGTTGGTCCTCGGCTGTTGCACGATTTAGAATACTTCAAACGTTTATTTTATATAGTTCTGGAGAATGTCTGCATTCATGACTGTAGTATTATAATTAGTGTTTATGTACATGTAATAAAGGTAACACACATATATATATAAGTTCATAGACGATAAAATGTTCACCTAATATATGTACAAAGTACGCGCGATTTTTCATCATCAAGTCCATTCATATCATCATATCTTTAAAAATCATTTTCGACGACGCGTGAAATGTCCATTAACAGTCCACTCGTTGTATGGTACTGATGCTGGTTCACAATTTGGATCCATGTCGACAATGTTGGATCCTAATTGAAGTCGTCTGTTACGTCATCTGATTCTCGACGGATACATCGTCGTCGAAGATATCGGTCGATGACATATTCTTCTTCTTTGTCGGGGTGTTAAGATCTGATCACGATCTCAAATGCGTTATGAACGCATGTTGCTGCAGGCAAACCACGCCAACTATCTTAGGAGCGCTGTTTTTCTCCTTAACTTGTATCGCATTGGCAAATCGTATAGGGTTAATTACATGGAATGGTAAACGGGCTTTCTATTTACATAGTTATAGTAAATCGAATTTGTTATATTAGCACTCAGATTACTTATCACACCTGTGATAATATACCTAGATAAAATGAATGTGCTAAAGAAACGCTATTCTCATGACACAAATTCATTATGTTTAATTTAAACTATACGCATTTGTCTATTAAATAAAATGCATTGTGCTTTATTATGTTTTATTTACATAGAGAACAAAAATTTACAAACAAAATCCCTTGTCTTAATGTAGTTATTCTTATAAAGAAACGAAAAAAACTATATATATGACCAGTATCAAAATTTTAATGTATTATAGCAATATAGTTGTATCTTTTGCATGATACTAATAAAAGGACTGTGTTGCTTTGAAGGATATTTACAAACTGTGTTAAAATGTTATCTATGCTTAAAAAGGTGTTTACTTGAGAGCTGTAGGGCATAAGCTAGCGTTAATTTACGTCGTTGTCGAGTGCGTTATCATAAGCTGGTCTGATACGATACTAAAGCGTCATTCAATATGATTAGGTCGATATACGAGTTGGGTATTTACCGTCCGTTGCGACAGGTGTGGTCTTTTTGTCATGTTTGTACCCGATTGAGATATATACACAATTATCACTTTGGGAACAGGAAACCTCGTTTCATTCGTGTTCATACTTGAAATAAATCGTAAATCGGGTGTTAGTTTATGTAAATATCTCCCAAAAGTTTTATTACGTTTCAGAGCTGGTTGCTATTGCGCACGGATAAGTGGTATTTCACCCGTATACTAAAGTATGACATTTTCATTTCATTCTAAACCCGTAAATCAATGCTAATGACGATACATTATCGAAATCGGACGATACCGTCCTCTATAATCCTGTTTTTACATATATACTACATATACATTCAAAACATATTTCTCTATATACAAAATTTTTGGGGTCTTTAAGTCTCGACATTTATCTCGCTTTATTTTGTAGTCCATTCATTCACATGTGTTCAGCCATTGTCTGAAGGCACGTGAAAATTGCTTTCTTCATTGCGTTATTTGAACGTGAAGTCTTTTTTGTCAATTTTCGTTTTTTGTGTTTTAACGCTACCGCGTCAATTTGCATCTGATCGTCTGAAGAATCATTTTCAAACCTACGTACAGGTGAGTTTTGTGAATTACCGTTATTGTAATGCATCGTATCTGATTCACTGGAGCTTGACTGTATATCCGCGAATTGTTTGTTTCTCAAATGTTTTTGCAATTCAGCGAGCGGTATGTTTTCCTCGTCATCCGTGTTATCTCTAATCTGTCGGGTCTGTTGCGTAATTACAGGTAACCCATGTACTGACGTATTTGAATCGCTATCAGAAGATAATGTGTCGTCCGCAAAGGCTAAATTTGCTTTTCTAATCGGGCGCGCTAGTGGTTTATCTATCATTGGCCATTCATCGATATTTGCGTGCCTTATTTGATCAGCGTGAACTTTAATAGTTGAGTTGTCTAATTGATTCTTTATTACGTATGTTAACGGCGACTTTTGTTCGATTATACGATAATATGGCCTCCATTTACTGTCTAATTTATTTGTACGTTGAAAGTTTTTGTAGTAAACGGGGTCATTGATTTCGAATTTAATATCTTTCGTATTTTTATTCGCATAATCAGCTTGTCTACGTTTCGATTTTTGAATTTGGGCACATACCTTTTTAAATGATTTGTGTTGTTCTTCTAATATTATTTTATGATAATCTTCACCGTGATATTTACGTCTGGGCTTTAACAAGTTGTCTATTGGAAGAATAGGGTCTCTATTAAAAAGTAAGAAGAACGGTGTGTGCTTCGAAGTCTCGGATGTACAAAATCTCATTGCCGCTAAAGACATGTTTAAATGTACGTCCCATTGTTGTACATTTTCTTGAACCCGTTTTGATAGTATATTATTCATAGTCCCATGTGAACGCTCGTTCATGCCATTAGACGCGGGATGATATATTGTCGTCTTTACGTGGTCAATGTTCATTGATTTTAATGTTTCCGTGAAAGCTGTGCTTGTGAATTCTTTTCCGTTATCAGTTATAATTCTTATAGGACAACTATGACGGCAATAAATCTCGTTCATTAACAGGTGTATTACGCTATCAGACGACTTATCAGGCGAAGCAAAAGCTTCTATGTATCCTGAGAATTGATCTACGAAACATATTATATATCTATTTCCGGAAAGCGTTTTCGGATATGGACCGCATATATCTATGGAAACAACTGAAAACGGAAAGGGAGGTATTGAGGTATCCGACGATATGGGAGCTTTAATTGCTTTTAAATTTCTACTTTGACATATAATGCACTTAGATACATAATCATTCAATTCTTTGAACATTTTAGGCCAGTAATATTTCTCTTTTAGTGTCTGGAAAAGCCTTTGAGACCCGGGATGTCCGTTTTCATCATGGTATTGCTTGACAACTGAATCAGTCAGGTGTTTAGGTACAAACAGCCTGAGAGTAGGTTCCTCATCTACGTTTGATATGTAGTACAGTATGTCATCAACCGTTAAATATCTATCATCTTCACTCTTGTTCTGTTTCCCTAATCTTAATCTCGCTTTA
The DNA here is from genome assembly GCF_020536995.1 of Dreissena polymorpha. Taxonomy (NCBI): domain Eukaryota; kingdom Metazoa; phylum Mollusca; class Bivalvia; order Myida; family Dreissenidae; genus Dreissena; species Dreissena polymorpha. The sequence goes on from NC_068359.1 coordinate 60,083,126, forward strand.
ATCTCAGATATATGAGGGTCTTTTTCTTGTTCTATTTGCATATTAAGCCCTGATATATTATTGTTCGACGCTGTGTCGTCGACTGGGATTGGTTGCGGGGTAATAATATTATCAATTATTTGCCTGTGATCGATATGCGTAGAGTCAATTACATTAATTTCGCGCATCTGGTTTTGTCCATTTATTTCCGAACTGATCGTCAAATGTTTATCGTTAATATCTAATACTAGTTCTGTTTGATCGCATTGATTATTCTTTATTTTGGTTTTTGGAGGTCGGCTTAGAAAGTCAGCAATAATATTCTTTTTTCCCGGTATATATTCAATTTTGCAGTTATAACCCGCTATATTTAAGGCCCATAATTGTATTTTCTTGTTTTGCATCGGACTTTCCAATAAATACTTAAGCGGCTTGTGATCACTCTTTATAACAAATTCGGCGTTGTGTAAATAATGGTGCAATTTACTTAGACTGTAAAATATGCTGTAACATTCTTTTTCAATGGTACTATATTTGCATTGTGTGGGGCTTAATCTGTGCGATATGAAAAATATCGGCTTTTCGCCCACATAATCCCCGGTCTCGTTACTGTCGCATTTTTGAGTCAAACAGGCTCCGACGCATTTATCAGATGCACCCGTATACAGAATATAACCTTTTTTTGGATCAGGGTATGAAAGATAAGGGATTTGCGTAAATGAGTCTTTTAATTGTAGGAAACTATCTTCGCATTGTTTTGACCATTTAAATGGGACATTCTTTCTCGTGAGATTAATGAGTGGCTCGACTACTTCTGAATACGACGGACAGAATCTCCTATAAAATCCCGCTGCGCCTAAGATAGATCGTACATCGCGCACGCACTTTGGCCTAGGGAATTGTCGGATCGCTTCCACTTTTAACGGATCCGGCCTTATACCATTTTGATCTATGATGAAGCCTAGGTATCTAGTCTCTCTTTGTAAGAATTGACATTTTGATAGTTTTAGCTTTAGGTTATGTTTACTGAGACTCTGTAGTACTGTATCTACGTGTGATAGATGAGATTGCAAGTCAGGTGAAAATATTAAAATATCGTCTAGATACGCCACAGCGAAGCTCTCACAACCTTTGAGTACTTTATTAGCCAATTCTTGAAATATAGCACCGGCGGAGGAGGCACCGAAGGGCATAACATTAAATTGAAATAGACCCCTGAATCCCGAAGCGAAAGCCGTTTTTTCTCTGTCTTCTTCCTTTATAGGTATTTGCCAATATCCCGATATCAAATCTAAACTGGTGAAATATTTACTTTTACCTAATAACGCCAATATATCATCTATTAATGGTAATGGATAGGCAATTGGTTTTGTAATTTTGTTTAATTGTCTAAAATCAACACAAAACCTTTTCTCGTCTTTATTATCTTTGTTTGAGTCATGGTTATTTTTCTTTTTATCTACTAAAACAATAGGGAAGCTCCACGGACTTCTTGATGGACTTATTATGTTTGCGTCTAGCATTTCGTCGATGGCTTTATCTATGAATACCTTATTGTTTAATGGTGTTCGATACGGCCTTAATTTAATGGGTGGATGATCCCCTGTGTCTATGGTAAATTCTATTGCTGAAGTTTGTGTTAATTCTAAATTATTTCTTGCGAAGAGAGTTCTGTGTTTTAAGAGTATCGGTAGAATATTTTCTTTTTGATTTTCATCTACACGTAAATCTGATAAGATTTCATCTTTAGATAAACCTGATTTCGGCTGATTATTTTTAATAACTTCTTGTACTGAGCATATTTCATTATCATTTACCGATTTTATTCGCCCTATGGCACAGTGTCGTCTAAGCCTTATTGTTTTGTGCGTATTGTTTATAATTAAAATGGGAAATTGTCTATCACGCGTTGTCTTGACTACTGAATTAACAATTGTTAAACCGGGTTCATTATCAAAGAAAGAATTGCTTATTCCATTGAATTCATAATTCGTATTTGAACGTATGCAGTTTCTTTTAGCTTGAGCAAAGAGTCTATATGCAGTTTGTGGTTTTAACACAGTATGCCTAGTTAATCTCGCTATCGTTGAAAGATGTACATCTTCTTCTAGAGGTACATAACAGTTATCAATCCTCAAACATCCTAAATCAAAGTATAAACGGACACCATTATCTTGTAAAAAGTCTCTTCCTAAAATAACATTTCTATTAACGTTACTTACTACAAAAAACATGTGCTCTTTATATATGTTCCCTATTTTGAATCTCAATTTTACACTTCCGTGGACATGTAATGAATTTCCATTTACCGACTTTAGATTTACTTTTTGAAATATCAGTGCGGGTTTTTGTTTTAACATATCATAAGTACGTTTACTCACGATGCTGACTTGAGCGCCCGAGTCTATCAAGCTCCTAAATTGATAACCACCTGTTGAAATAACACAAGAATTTGGACTACCACACAAAGCAATATTATATGTCTCGACTTTTTCATTCTTACCATAGACCCCTTTTTGGTAAGAATTTCCTAGTTTTTTCGATTAATGTACGTTTTTCTTTGAGTACATTCTCTACTAAAGTGTCCTAATTTACCACAATTCCAACAATCAATTTTATCTTTCCAATTTTTGTCATATTCGTTATTGCGCCCGTTACCGTTTTGATCTATCGTATGACCCTTCCGCCCTACCGTATATGCACTTATCTCGCGTTGCCTACGGCGACAGATTTCAATAGAATGACCGTGTTTCTTGCAATATGTGCAAACAATAGATGACCTAATATAATCGATATCTGTCTGAATATTATCGGTCGTAATGTTATAAAGTCTATTTACCTGTGATCGCAACTCAAACCTAGCTCTGACACTTTGCTCATGTATAGCGCTTTTTAAAGCATTTGATAACGTTGCATGATTTTCGCGCATTAATTTAAGTCTCAAATAATCGTTTGATAATCCGTCGATAAAAATTTCTACTAACTGTTTTTCTTTATAGTCTAAATTTCCTTCAATATTTTCGTATGCGTCAGTCGCAAGAGATAAAAGTCGCTCAGCGTATATTTGAACATTTTCGTCGGTCCTTTGTTTAGTCGTCTTTAATAATGAGAAAGCGTATTGTGAGTCTTGAATTTCTGCAAATCTTAATTTAAGCTGTTCCTTTAAATCAGTCCATGTCCCTGTCGGGTCATCAGTCAAAAAACGATGTATGTAATCACTAACAAGCCCTTTACTAGATTGGTAAGCAACAAATTTTAATTTATTCTCATCTAAATTGGTAAGTGTTCCATATTTTTCTACATTTTTAATCCAATTTTTAAATTCTTTTGAATTTCCATCAAATGATTGTACCACCTGTGAAATAGTCTGAGTGCTTATGGCGGTTTTAACATCTTTAATTTGTTCATTTAAATTTTGAAATAATTCAGGGATTATTTGATTTGCCATTTTGATACAAGCGTTAGGAAATAAAACAGTCACTCACCGGAAGTTGCAGAATGTGTGCGGTCTGATGTCGTTGTTCCGGGCTCACGGTTGTTGTTACTGGTTACAGAAGTTGCCGAAACGGAGTTTCTTCGCGTTGTTTTCCATGGCTTCGTAATTGTAAGTGGTAGTATTTCTTTGTTCGAATCCTTGGTTCACGAGCACCATTTAACGTCCTGTGTCCCATAATCGTTCATAGTTCATGGACGACACATAGTTACTAACAATGTTCATTACTCTTAAATTACCGGTATGTAGCCTATCATTCGATATCTCGTCATGCGCGAATTGCCAAGATGACGAGTTTTGCATTAACTCCCATTTTCTCGTGCCGCGCGTGGGACAAGTCTATTCTATCTATTTATGTTAATTTCTCTGCATAATACATGATAAAATATTCAACAACACCATGTATCAGTTTCTAGTCCAATTTAATGTCTAACATAGTTAATATTTTCGGTTATACAAATACAGTCTGATAGCTACATGATCGTATCTTTCTCGATCCGTACACCTCCAAGTCTAAACGCTAACTCAACCGCGGAGTGCCGCTCTCCTTCCAAACATCCCCATTTTGTCCCCAAATTAATTTGCATATTTTTCTTTTAAACTTTTGATTGGTCCTCAGCTAGTATGGTTATTATTCATTGGTTGATTCGTCAGAATATTCTAGAAGGAACACTTTTTCATGTATTCACTTGCTTGGCGGATATACTAAAATTTAATCAATATATATTGGTACTAATCAATTTTTATTGATATAGAGTAATTCTGTTACTTTCGTCAGTACTATAACTTTTGTACCCCAGCAATAGGTGACCTTTTCATCTGTGCTGTTTATTGACCATGAGTGTTACTTATAATCTCGTATCTATATGCCGACTCTGGATTCAATGTGTTCTTATTTGGATTTAATCAGGTCTGACTTTCCATGTTATTGATTCCAATTATACCCCACCCTGAGTGTGTTTGCTTTCTTACTTTAAATAAATCTTAACCAGGTCTTAGTTTTGTAAATACCTCCCATTATTAATTGTTCAGACTTTATCTTAACATTGCATATATACATTATTTGAATATACATATTATCCTTTTTAATTTCTATCGTAAGAATAAAGTCATAAGAATAAACGATAAACGATATGTTTGCATACTCGCTACTGATATACTTGTCAATATTTCGTACATAAAGAAAACCCAAATATTTCACCCAATTTCTCATCATTATTTGACAAAATCATGTCTTTGCAATCTGTCTAGTATTGATTAACATTCATGTTTCTATATACACATTTACATCGGGAAAATATTTCATTTTTAATTTTAAAATTGCCTAACAAGAACATGAGTTTGCAATCCACTGTGAAAAATGATCCCTTGTATACTTTCATTACTTGTGATATGTAAAATATTAATATACAACCCACATCAAAGACTAGAAGTATCCAATGACTTATTGACCCACATCAAATAATACATGAGCCGTTATCTGTGAAATGGGGTTTAATGCATGTGCGAAAAGTTTCATTCAATATTAACCTGTGCTGTCCGCACAGGCTAATCATAAGCGACACTTTCCACATTAACCTGATTTTCGCCAATAAGCGACGTTCTGTAAACGGAAAAAAAATGCATGAAAGCGGGAAGTGTCGTCCCTGATTAGCTTGTGCGGACAGACTGAGACAGCGGGAAGTGTCGTCCCTGATTAGCTTGTGCGGACAGACTGAGACTGCACTGAACGCACATGCATAAACCCCCATTTGCACAGAACTCGGTCCATATGTATATATATATATCATTGCATTATTACCCCTAAACAGAATGTTAGCATACACTGACATAATGTACCCACTGTTAAGAATGTAAGAATTCCATGATAATATTTACCTACATCAATAAATTTAAGTATTCGTCAATACAGCGACGTGCCTCAATGTGAAAAAATACATTAAAGCGGATATATACGATTTTTTTTATATGTGTTTAAGTGTAATATATTGATAAAATATGTTACAATTACACACAATAGGCAAGAAAAATTATACATTAAAGCCGAATTTCATAAAATGCAGCAAAGACAAATTAGCGCACCGAGCCGATTGTGACGTACATATTTTCCTACAATAACCGAAGCATTCGTCTTTGTATTAGGATTGGAGTTAGTGTTCGTGTGTCGTATGAATAGATATCGTTGCAGGAATTCAAATAAACCGTTAAACTAAGTTTAGATTCACATCGTACATGTATGGTATACATGCTGGCGAATTCGGCTGGACAGCCGTTTTCAATTTCAGAATTAAATATCTGGCTTATTTAGAATTTTTCGACACATGTTCTTCTTAACTTTTATTTTAGTTTATATTGAAATATATGTATAATACGTTTTTGCACATTTTTTATTAATTAATAAATATTTGACAAGATCGTATATACCCGCTTTAAATATTCTAGTGTTAACAGATTGTTGAGAAAAATGAAACATACATAAAATACAGAATTTGAAGGGATTGAGTATCATCGTTGAACCAGCTTTGAAACGACAAGTCATCCAAACTCGATTCAACGAGGAAAACAGCGAATATGCCTTAAAATCAGCGGAAAAGATGCATGAGAAGTAATAAGAAAGTCTCACCTATCATCAAAAAAGCAGACGATGCAACTTGAGCCTCGCGAATCCGAGTCATTGTCTGCTGCACAGTGACGCCGCGGCCCCAATTGTGCTTTCGTACCTACAACAGCAAAATGTGCATTGTAAGAAGCCCCTTCATTATGTACCTATTGAAGTATTTTTGTGCTGTGTTTTTGGTCATGTTAACATGAACTGAACTTGAAATAAATAAACTTCGATTCGAACCAGGAATATCCGAAAAGGGGAATAAAAGTTTTAAGTACGTTTAATTAGGTTACCTATATACATGTATTTTTTAAATATCCGCAAAACAATAAACGATTTTTTAATCATATCGTTCTACTTCTGGAGTTGCTGGTTTCAATATAATGGCTTGTTTCACGTTGCAAGTAATCAACTTAAGTAAAGGCTAAATTAAAAACATTTAGGTAATGTTTATATAATAAAAGGTTACTGCCTGATCCTTTTGTAATATATTAGGCAAGGCTTAGAATAATAATGGCGAAACTTGCCGAGCCATTATTGTATTCGTGCCGAGCCTGATATGTTACAAAAAGATCCGACAGTAACCTGTTTTTCTGTTTATCATACCTCTACGTCCCCGATTTTAAAGAAATAATGCATAAACGCAAAAAAGCTGCAGTTTTAGCGGGAAAGAATATGACTTTGGTCGTTTGACGTGTTAATAATGACGTCATGAGCACGCGCGCTTAATAGTTGTAAGAAATGTTTTTTGCTGTTTGTGTTTCATTTTTGGTTTAAAATATATTATATTTTGGTATCAAATTGTTTGTTTTGTTGAATCTGATTCGATTTTACTGAAAATGATTACTTTATAGTTGATTCCGAGTAATATGATCATCCTTCAGACATGACTGATATAAGAACTTTCTGTTGATCATGATATAAAAAAAATAAAAATTATATCAGGAAACGTAATATCAGGCAGATATCAAATAAGGTGATATAGTAAAAACTATCAAGAGCATTTTCTTACAACAATGTATATGCAATATATCAACAGTCAATATTATCGAGTAGTTATACTGACTTCTAGGAAAAATAATTGATTTTCAAACGTTTTTCATTATAACACTGTTTCTCAAATGATACGTTTAACAAAGCAGGAAAATGTAGTTCTGACGCCAAATAATTACAAATAATTGCAGCTCACAGTTACGGCTCTCCTAATTGTATCGTGGCTTGAACAAGTCCACTTGAAACACCCTCAAGAAGTACAAAACAATATAAAAAAAACCAATCTTTAGAAGTTTCAATTAATCTATTGACCGTTTACTAATGCAAATTACGACGATCATTACCATAATTGTCGATTTGTAATAGAAAGTAGACGATGTTTACTCCATTTACTTACGCTACACATACTTACAGTAGTTTGTTTATAGTTAAAAAGTAGGTTTTTCAAAATTTTAATAAGACACAACGTGATCAGGCGTTTCGTCTTTGCATTACAAACCTATTTATAGAACAAGCACATACGCATATTAATGCCTCGGTCACACTGTCACGAATCAGAGCTACGAATGAGCTACGATTCAATCGGCTACGAATGACTACGAAAATGTCAAAAATCGTAGGCCGCTACGATTTCAGTACGGAGCACAACGAATCTAACATCAAAATGTTGGAAAACGAACATGGAAAGGTACGGACTGCTACTCATCGACGCGATTTAGTACAGAGCGCCACGAATCGGTACGATCAAACTACAAATCCGCTACGGTCTGGTACGATTAAGTACGATGCTACGCGAATCAGTACGATCTAACTTCGGATCCGCTACGGTCTAGTACGTGTAAGTACAAACTAGAACTGTCCGCTACGAAGCAGTGGGAATTGCGACGGATTGGTACGGACAGGTAGGAACGAACTACGATTGAACATTGCGCCCACAGCCTCTTGTATTGTCATTACAAAGAATGCCTCCCAAAAAAAGAACATACAAGCGGCACCAACAGCGCGTAACAGAAATAATGAAATCAGCCGTGTCTGGGGAAGAGTCTTTCTCCTCCTCCATCCAAAACCAAGAGTCCAAATTCTAATATTTTCAAAATACGAAACCTTTAGCACAAAGCTTTACTAGTTATACGATATTGAATCATTATTACCTCTGTGCATATCGTCAAGCAGATCGACTACGACCTCTGCTTTTTGTGCCATATCAATATCCAAGTGTAACAAGTTTGTGGCAAACGCAATTTGCTGGCGGTTCATGATTGTGAACTCAACAAATGCAAGTACGGTTGCTTTATAATTTCAATGATGTATTTCAGTAGCAATTTATTGTAGTGATCTACTAGTGGACCGTACGTGTCCGTACTGTTTCGTGCTGAAATGTGGTACATCGTGCAAGATCGTGCAAATTCCTGCCCATCCGTAGTACAACGTACTAAAACCGTGGCTTTCCGTAGTATATCCGTGGAATAATCGAAGCTAATACGTAGCGTAACCGTACCGCTCCGTAGTTTTTCGTATCAATCCGTAGAAGTCCTTGAAAATCTTTGGGCCTAAGAAAAGGTACGGACGACTTCGGTGTCGTAACGAACTAGTACGGATCAGTACGGTTTAGTACGGACTGCTACGGATACGCTACGGTCGATAAATTCGTAGCATTTTTTTTAACATGTTCAAAATTTGTCAAGAGTCGCTACGGACATCTAAAAACTACTACGACTGATCACGGATCAAGTACGGAGAGCCACGGTCCGGTAAGGATAGCTAAGAACTGTGCCGAAAAGTATTCGTAGCTCGTTCGTAGCTCTGATTCGTGACAGTGTGACCGAGGCATAACAAACCTCAGCAACCAATCAGAAGGGCCGATATTATGTACATGTTTCATACAATTGTTATAGGGAGATTGGTCTTGCCATTATTTTGTCAAAACATTGCCGATTTAAATGTACTTTTAGTTGTTATTTTTAAGAATACACATTTAAATATAGAGTGACAAATAAAACATGTGCGTATGTTGTTGTTTTTTTATCTTTCCACTTCTAATATTACGATGTATTGAGGTAGTTTTATGGTTTTTAAATGTGCATGTTGAACTAAATGTTAATCCAAAATATATTAATATAATAGTATAGCGTTTACCTTCACCACTATTCCTGCGTAACAGATGCAGACGACTGTTCCAGAAATACAGACATTCTGTGAAAACAAAGCGTAGTTATAGGTCCTTACATACGGATCTTGACTCGTCCAGTCTGGACCGCATGTTAGCCGATTCGGCTCCAAAACATAATTTCCCCATCCAAGCAAAGGGGCCGTTGCCCAGCAATGGCCATATGCATAGCATAGTACTGATATAGTTACACATCTTAATGGGGTTATTTTCTTTGCAAAACGGAAATTCATAATAACGATAAAACGGTCAGCAGCTATTACCGCAAGAATTGTCATATTAGCAACGGCCAAAATGGTCATCGCGAAGCCGTAAAATCTACACATAAAGTCACTAAAAGCCCAAAGCCCTTGGAAGCAGGGTATGATAATGAAGGGATATCCTAATATAACCATGGCCAAATCACCCCCTACACATCCCATAATGAAAACATTCATGTGCGTCCGGAGTCGAGGGGTCGACTTGAATGTGAACAGCACAGACAAGTTCAATACAAGTCCTAGAACCATTAGTACCACGAAAACTAACCCGATTTCTATTTGACGCTCGTCATCGGGATTGTGCTGTTTCCCAAGTAATACTGCAGTTTTGTGCAAATTGTTCATAGTTGCGTTATTCAACATAGCGGAACTTAAACACAACGATTTCTATGGTCGATATCGCGCTTGTTAAAGGTGCAATATAATTGTGCAAGCTCTTAAGTAAATTTACCCAATCAAAATTTGTCTTTTATCCCTTCTAAAGCACTGTAATCTTAATAAAATCCATATCAAGTATTTACTCTAGCACAATGCCTTCTTGTTCAGTGAGGAATGGTGAGCCTGGTATATTCTACGAATCTTAAAGTAAGTACCACGCAAACGACTGACCAATCAGATTGTTGAAGTGCTATGGTAAGTCACGAGTTGTGAACGATGGTATCGAAAAACAAGGCGTATTTTGTCAGCTTGTATTTACACTGGCCAACATTTCAAATAAACAGAACCAGAATAATGCGTAGTTTAAATGAGGTTATACATTTGCTGAGCCGAAAAAAGATATGTTTTCTTAACCCATTTATGCCTAGTGGACTCTCCCATCCTTCTAAATTGGATCAATTTATTTCCAAAATTAGGGATGTCTTGTATATTTATTTCTATATTTAGAATATTACTTATTGAAATTCCTATAAGCAAACAGCGTAGACCCAGATGAGACGCCGCATCATGCGGTGTCTCATCTGGGTCTTCGCTGTTTGCAAAGTTCTTTTTTCAGGACGCTAGGCATAAATGGGTTAAGTCGCAGATAATATTTATTCGTTTGGTTTTCACTTATTGATTATGTAATTTACTGATTTATTCACTGTTGTAAATGTACGGGCATTTCCAGACATGTGGTTCAATGAACGTCCATATAAAATATTTTTCCCAACGCAAAACTTGTTGAGCTTTATAAAGAGATTGGCAACATTAGCTTCGAAATCTGAAGATATCATTGTTAAGTACAGGTCCTGGTTTTTAATGGCACATATATAGAAAAATGATAATTTGTTAAGCGTAAAATCAATACATGTTGTTGATTTCGTATTTAATATGTAACCTATGGTTGTTAGCCATGAGGGGTTATTATGTTCCGAGATTTAAAGGTAATACAGTGCTTCAACAAAACATGCATTCGTTATAATATATCATCGTGTTAATTTCATCTTGACAACAATGTCTTATGGGGAGTTTTCAGCTGAAGATTATTCGCGATTTTGCTTTTGTTTTTTTATTGTAGAAAGATTTTGCAGTTTGCCTTCATACAAGAAACTGGTGACAGTGTATATTGTTTAATCAACAACAACAACAACGTTTATAAGCTCTTAAGCATACAATTGCTTTTTAGCCAAATGCATCATACAATTATACATAATACACAAGTGTAACGACATGGATGATAATTATTATTAAATTAGGTAATAATTATAAAAATTATGTAACGGAGGAAGTTAACAAATATTTTACTGATTCATAACATAGGATATTTTCTTCTAACATCGATAATGAAAAATGTTAATAAAATAATGAGACAAAGAGTACACTGTTCTACATAATTGGTTTCATTTTAACATTCATATTGATTATTACTCATCAAATTATGGGAAAAAATAGTATACATAGATAAATTAATTTGTTTCTTAATTGTTCCGTAAACAATTCGCATTATATATGTATTTTGAAAGATTAATAATTTCTTTTTTTTATTTTGTGTTTTCATTAATAAATAAAACTTATTTTATGTTGGCAATCTTTGATAATATGCCTTTAAATAAGTTTTTCTAATATCTTTGTAAATTTGACATATTCATAAGAAATGGTATTCACTTTCTACGACATTAAGATTACAAAATTTACATTTCCTATTATCCCGAGGAATATTGTGGTATCGACCTCGTTCTATTTCTAATCTATGTGATGATAGGCGTAATTGAGTTAGTGCTATTTTTATTTTTTTTGTTGTGATGATATCCAGATATTGTTCTGTATTAAACGTGTCCTTGATGCGGCAATATGTATTTAGTCTTGATGAATTATTGATCTCACAGTACCAGTCTTGTTTGTAATGATCGAATAATCGCTGTTTTATTAGACTGTATATGTAGGTTTGTTCAGATTTTTCTGTCAGGGTTTCTTGTTCAGTCCATACAAAAGTGAAACCTAGCTGCTCGAGTGTTGATTTGATTTGATAAGCCCAATTTCTTTTGTTGTATGTTATGTTTTGTTCTGCGTCATTGAAAAGTGATTCATATATTATTTTTATGCGACTATCATTTGTACATGATATTATTTAAAACCAATATTTAAAGATGTGTAATTTACGCATCACAGATAAGGGGTATCGTCCTAATTCGCCATACAGTGCTGATAAATTTGTTGATTTGTTGACACATAGAATTTTTCTTAATCAAATAGCAAAACCTCTCTTACTTTACAAAATCAAAGCCAAACAATAAAACAGTGCCACTGTTTATTGTTTTATCAATAATCACCACATCCCTTACGTAAAAAACAATCAACGAAATACTCAAAACGTATTTATTTACATTGATGGACTAAGATTTAAAACAACGAGAATAGTCCGTTTACCACATGAAACACGTAAATTTTCCTTATGACTTGCCGGAATGTTTTAGTTGTTTATGTGTTAGTCTTTTGATAAGAGATTTTAGGGTATGATCCCGCGGTGCATATGTTAAACCTGTTTTGCTAATGCCAATAATCAGCATAATTAGTTAAGCAACCTCAGCATTGATCTAATTTTTGACAAGGAAGAAGTTGACGGGGACGTTCAAACGACGAATTGCGATACTTTTAATGCCGCAATGTCGATAACCTGTGCAAACACAGGGCTAACCGTTTTCTGTGAAAGGCTTAAACTATTAGCTACGGTTTGCTGGAGGTCGCCGCTTGTCACTGCAATCGGGTAAGGCTGAATTCTTCATCACAAATATTGCAAATCAAAGGGGCACCTGTCTTGTGAAATGATATCGTTTATACACTTCAAAGCCCTTACATATTGCTAACGGATAAGTACGATCAAGTAACAATCTTACGAATCGCATATATGTTTATAACGCATGTGGCGTCAAGCGTAGGTAATTTGGAATGTTAAAGTGTTAATACATTACGTCCTGATTGTATTTTATACGTATAAACCACGAACATATAGTATTTGAGCTTACCTTACTTAGTCTAAGTCTGTAGATGTCCTTTTTGCTGAATTCAGTTGTGTAAGTCTGAGTCTGAACGTACAACTTTTGCGAAATCGAAAAATACCGACCTTTGTACATGGACTTAAACGGCCCCTAAAACACATGACACTGCCAAAGATATGTAACTTTCTTGCACAAACGATGGCTTAGGAAATAGCTGATTCAATATTAAACATGGTAATGCGACGACACCAGAGCTTCAACGCTGAATCTATTATCAAGTTTATCGAAAATGGTTAATCTGTAATATCACGTTATGTTATGTAAGCTGTCAGATTAATTAACGAGATCAGGCCTTAAACGCTTAATATATAATCAAATCAAAAGAGAATAGTTAATATGTAATCTCACGTTATGTCTACTGGTAAACTTTCAGATAAATATGCCCATCCTTAATCAAGTCATTCATCGGTTTCAGAAGCCTCTTGTCAGACGTAATACCCACAATGACGGAATGACTATGATCAGTTTACAATATGTCGGATTCATTGTTTAAAACATACTTGATTATACTTTACAATGTCGCTCACGATCGTTTAATTGTTATCGGAATAGAATAGTTTATGCTCATTATTTATTTTTCAAATTAATAGATTTATCATATCTACAAATCCCAATTATTGGACCCAAATTAATATCAATGGTGTTGTAGCAAATAACTGTCTTACGATAATAAAATAAAGTTCGTAAACATAGCTTTGCAACTATAGAGTTTTCTTTAAACGGTTCGTGTTACTGCTTATTAAGGCAATATATTTGGGCATAGTGGTTAACCACTTACGAATTTATTGATTTATTTATATTGATATTGATATGTATGCATATTTATGGAGTAGAATAATAGTTATTAGGAGTGACAAAGTTACACTTTTATGAGAGTGATATTTTTCATCTTATCACACTATCTTTAAGTATACATTAATATTAAAATAATATCTGTTTGGCAATTGAAATACTTATACGTTTATGTTCCTGATACTGCTTCATTTGTTGTAATGTCATCCGAACAACCTTAATAAAGCGAAAATTAAAAAGAACAATCGTTTGTCATAACATGTTGATATTTCTAATAACTTAATAATGCGTAATTTATTCAAAATAACTGAATGACGACAAAAAGTGTATATTTAAAACTATCACATATTAATTTTCTTTAGAACTATATTAACTTAACCCATTTATGCCTTGTGGACTCTCCCATCCTTCTTAATTGGATCAATTTATTTCCAAAATTAGGGATGTTTAGTATATTAAGTTCTATATTCATTATATTTCTTACAAAAATTCCTTTAAGCAAACAGCGCAGACCCAGATGAGACGCCGCATCATGCGGCGTCTCATCTGGGTCTACGCTGTTTGCCAAGGCCTTTTTTTCTAGACGCTAGGCATAAATGGGTTAAATCCTGATCTCAGTTTTGGGGACGTTCAGCCCAATTCTTATGTAAGCATATAAATACATGACATTAAGTTTTATTTAAATTACATCCTCGATCCTTCCACATTTGTTTCAAAACTAAAATAACAAAATCACCATTTTCGCAAAGTTGTAATATATCATAATTATGTATATAAACATTAATTTTAACCACACTTCTTTAGTTGGCTGTAAGGTTACTTAAACTTGAAAATGCATTAAAAGTAATCAGAAGCACAAGATATCATTCTATTTTAAATGTTAATGCAATTTTACCTCTCAATGTGCAATTTTAAATGTTAATACAGTTTTATCTCTCAAGGTGCAATTTTAAATGTTAATACAGTTTTACCTCTCAAGGTGCAATTTTAAATGTTAATACAGTTTTACCTCTCAAGATGCAATTTTAAATGTTAATGCAGTTTTACCTCTCAATGTGCAGTTTTAAATGTTAATGCAGTTTTACCTCTCAAGGTGCAATTTTAAATGTTAATACAGTTTTACCTCTCAAGGTGCAATTTTAAATGTAAATACAGTTTTACCTCTCAATGTGCAATTTTAAATGTTATTGCAGTTTTACCTCTCAATGTGCAATTTTAAATGTTAATGCAGTTTTACCTCTCAATGTGCAATTTTAAATGTTAATACAGTTTTACCTCTCAAGGTGCAATTTTAAATGTTAATACACTTTTACCTCTCAAGGTGCAATTTTAACTGTTAATACACTTTTACCTCTCAAGATGCAATTTTAAATGTTAATACAGTTTTACCTCTCAAGGTGCAATTTTAAATGTTAATACAGTTTTACCTCTCAAGGTGCAATTTTAAATGTTAATACAGTTTTACCTCTAAAGGTGCAATTTTAAATGTTAATACAGTTTTACCTCTCAAGGTGCAATTTTAAATGTTAATACAGTTTTACCTCTCAAGGTGCAATTTTAAATGTTAATACAGTTTTACCTCTCAAGGTGCAATTTTAAATGTAAATACAGTTTTACCTCTCAAGGTGCAATTTTAAATGTTAATACAGTTTTACCTCTCAAGGTGCAGTTTTAAATGTTAATACAGTTTTACCTCTCAATGTGCAATTTTAAATGTTAATACAGTTTTACCTCTCAAGGTGCAATTTTAAATGTTAATACAGTTTTACCTCTCAAGGTGCAATTTTAAATGTTAATACAGTTTTACCTCTCAAGGTGCAATTTTAAATGTTAATGCAGTTTTACCTCTCAAGGTGCAGTTTTAAATGTTAATGCAGTTTTACCTCTCAAGGTTCAGTTTTAAATGTTAATGCAGTTTAACCTCTCAAAGTGCTTTTTTTTCCAGTAACGCTTGACAAAAGTTTTTAAATGTCAATTTGCCTAGTGATATTGTCATGATTCCAGCTATGTAGACACCTTCTAACAAATTACCCAGGTGGGTATGCGTTCTAGTTGGCTTCTATGTAAAATTAAATCTTCAGTGAATCAATACCTTTCGAGTTTATGAATTATTGTATTAAAGATCCCGTCCATAGGAAACATTTTAAGTAATGCTTAAAAAGCACATGCTGTTAAAACAATATCACAGATTTTTGAATGCTTAAGAATATTAATCGTAAAAATAACGAATATTATTTAATAAAAATGATTACGTTTATAAGAAATATATAGCATTATGATTCTTTTCGAAAACAATTGATCCGTTAATAAACTTTATATAGTTTATGTGCTCCTAAGTACTGATTCGATTAACACATGATGTCGACTATTAAATTAATACACGTCAATATTTGACTGATTTAAATGTGTTTTTGTTCAACCTTCTCACGACACACTGAATGTGAGCTACTGTGGTCACTCTATTTCTGGCATCCGTCGTCGTCAATCGTGCAATGTGCGATGTAAATTGTTAGCCTATTATCATTACAGATGTTACAGAATATATTGTTTTCAATCTTGATACATTTTTTCACGGGGTTTATCTGGACATTATAAAGGCTAAGTTGCAATTTGGAGTATATGTTTCCGAACCCATTCGCCAAGTGAAATCACGGAGAAAGAAAAAAGTCACTGTATAGCCATAGTTTTGCATCAATCACTATGAAACTGGGTCCGAGTGTTTATCATTACAGTACTGCAACTAAACCAGGTTTAAATCTGGCGAGTGTGTCCAAACCATAGGTAAAAGATCGCACCTAAGGAAAATTTTGAAACCGCCGTAGAGGCCAAACTGATGACTCAATATTTACGGAACGTTGTCAGAATTTTAAATCAACAAATTCTAGAATTAAATCGAACTTTGATTTCAAATGTCCAAAAACTAGGTCGCTAAGACACATTGTAGAAGACAAAACGTGTTACTTATCAAGAAGCTATATTAATGACTCAATCTTAATCAAACTTGGTCTGTTTCTAAATCTTAACAATTTAATTAAAATACAAGAAAACCATGTCAAATTGTTGAACTATGTTACTACTAAAGAACACGCTAATGTTGATGACACTTTGAACTCAATCGAAAGCTTTATAGCAAACATGGCCATCTTGTTTGTATTATGGTCGAAACGATGATCATCAGAATCGGTTTCTGTAACAGGTATTTCTCAACTAACCAACTAACTAAGACCAACTAACGTACAACAAATAACAAGACCGGTTTTGATGTATTATTTTATTCCTTTAACTGTCATTACAAACAAAAGGAATAAATCGTCGATTCGAAGTTTGTACCGTCTTTTAGTTATCGCGATGTCCTCAAAGTTTGCATAATGATAACTGTTAGAGAGTACATCATTGTAAACGTTATTCATATATTATTGGTAGTTAAAGATTTAGTTTTCAGTGAAAAAACTTAATTGTTTAAATATGTTTTTTGATCTCGATGTCCTCCCCGCTTACATAATTGTTCTCGTACGATCACTTCGAAAAATACTTAATTTCATTTGGTAGCAATGATCAGTTCTTGTAAAAAATATTGTAAAACGTAACAGTAAGAGTAATTAAACGTTACTTTCGATTTGGCGCACAGGTGCAGATTGAGAATTTTCAAAAGGCTTACGTCTTCGACTACCGTCTACAGATTCCAATACCGCATCTTGCCAAAATATACGACGAAGTATATTAAAGAGAGCATTCCGAAATTCGACGTTCTTTAATGCGTATATTAATGGGTTCCAAACACAAGCTGTCTTTGCAAACATAGGTGCAAATATAGTCACAGTTGAAGACAAGTTAGAAACGACTTTGAACATTGACCACATATATAAAATGGCGTATGGCGACCAACCAGCAAAATATCCCACTGAAAAAAGGAAGAAATATGATAAAGTTATGTGTGCGGTGTTTATCGCCTTCGCGCAAATGAACGAACTATAGATAGAATTACTGTCTTCAAAAGTTGTTTAGTGTATTAATTGATTAATAATAATGATCCAATAAACTGTCATTTTCAAATCGCTTTAATAGCAAGTATAACATTTCTTTAGCTTATGTTTAATAGAAAATTATGAAAACAGTCTAAAGATAAATTAAAAGTGTGTTTTTATGTCAAGAATTGGTCTCTCAGACTTGATTTGAAGAGATACGTAAGCGTTTCCAAAATACAATCGAAACGTCCATTCTGAACAAACTGATTAGAATCAGATGTATGAAAAGTAAACAGCGAATCTCACCGATCATAAAGAACGCTGACAATGCCACGTGGATTTCCAATGGTCGAGTCGCTGTGATATTTATCCTAGGCTTTCGTACCTTCAACAAATATTTTGTTTTGACTCAATACAAAACATCCCTGTATCGATTTTTCATTTATAACTAGGAAGGTAGAGAAAATAATAAACAATTAAATTCCCTTGTTTGTTAAGTTTGTCTTTTTTGAACAGTACTTCAGTTATACCACGGCTCAACTGACATATTTACCTTGATAAGTTTGCTTACCAATACTAAGCAAATAGAATTATATGCAGAAGAGTAGGAATGTCTGCGGAAAATGTTTCGTTACCAAACCTATATAAAATATGACGCCAAGATAACGCGCTCAACCCACGGATTATACAGTCCAAACTTGAGTTAAAAATATTTATGATGATGACGATGATGATGGTGATGATGATGATGATGATGATGATGATGATGATGATGATGATGATGATGATGATGATGATGATGATTGTAACAAACACTAAATATGAATGAATATTATATGTACGTTTGTAGAAATAATTGAAAGTTCGTTATCTTTGTTTCTACATTTTGAATTTTGCCGTTCTTGTTCTTATAATGTAGATTGTTTAAACCTCATTCATTCCATTTTTTAATATTTCTCTTACACTTAAAAACTATGATCGCTGTCAATTCAATATTTATTTGGTGGCTTAACGTTTATTATTTCTAAAATAACAAAAATTAATTATAAATAATTAATATTGTGAATTATTAATTATTAATTATTTTTATTTTAGCACTAATAAACGTTAAGCCATATGTCATAATGCCATAATGACTACTGAATGATCTAAGCCTACTTAACAAACCACACGTTTTATAACGTATTATTTAATAATATTGATAGAAATATTTAAAAGAAATATATGCCATGATGGCTAAAGCAAATACAATATACTTGTCTAATTATACACACATATTATTAAATAAGTAGGCTCCTTCAATGTTTAAACCATCAATCGTTAGCATGCTGTACCCAATTTGGTGTATGCTGTATTTGGTTTTTTCCTCATATATGTACATGCTTCATGAAAATGAGTTAATTAAATTTGAATTGACGTGAATAAATAAGAGAACAATGTTCTCGTATTCGTAAAGCTCTGTGTAAACGACATTTTTAGTTGATTTAACATTAGCAATATATAGGCTACTAACGAATGTTTCAAAATACACCTACCCTTAAAAACTAATCTGTATCTATAAAAAATACATTTACCTTTACAAATATGCCAGCGTAGCTCACGAAGATAACTGTTCTAGAAACACAGAAAATCATACAAAACAATGCGTAGTTATATGGCCTCACAGAGGAATCTTTGTTCCTGCAATCTGGACCGCAAGTCAGACGGTTGGGCTCAATTTCAAAGTTACCCCACCCTACCAAAGGAGGAGTTGACCAGCACAATCCATACACATAACATAGCACTTAAAATAATTACACAATGGAATCGGGTAGTTTTCTTTGAAATGCTAAAGTTTATAATGACGATGAAACGGTCGACAGCTATCACCGCGAGAATTGTCATATTGGCAACGTCCATAACAGTCATAATGAAGCCGTGTGATAAACACATAACTTCGCCGAAATCCAAAAGCCCTCTAAAGCAGGGTATGATTATGAAGTGATATCCTGTTATGATCATAACCAGATCACCCACTACACAACCCATAATAAAACATTCATGTGCGTCCGGGGTCGACTTGACAGTGAACAGCACAGCCGAGTTCAATAAAAGTCCTAATATCCTCAGTAACACGAACACAATCCCGAGAGCTATTTGACGATTATCACTTGATTGCGATTATTTTACAATTGATCCGTTAGAATCGTTGTTCGGTTACATAGTTGTGTATTTCAACGCTACGCCGCTAGTAAGGTTATACTAAAACAACAAATTGTTAAGTGTTAGAAATATCGCTAAGTAAAAAGATTTATTCTTTGAAATGCACACTTTACCAGTGTTAATATTCGCAATATATATTATCCTTTCGTTTATATAGTCAAATTGTTCTTGTTTTAGTTATTATGTTGACGTTCAAACTTCAAATGATCGGTACAATTTCGACAACTTGTTTTTTTAACGCCACAAAAGAAAAACTACCGGTGCACTTTTATCTTCTTTGAAGCCATATTGATGTAGAATTATTTATAATGAAGTGTTCGGCACCTACTGATGATCTTTGCAAAAATATATGCCAATAACCTAGTGGACGTACAATGTATCACCATTAATCTGTGATCAAATCAATAGTATCGGGAAAATGTCATATTGAGTATTTAGCCGGCTTCACTATCACTGTTACAATCACGGCAAACTACGGTATCCTGACAGGGCCAAGTTGAGTAGTAGTAGTAGTAGAAGTAGTAGTAGTAGTATATCTTTATCTTTATTTAAGTCTCATCAATATCCATGTACATACATGGTGATAACAATACCAATAATTACAAAATGTCAAATGGATATTGCCATTCCATATTGGAATTATAAGAGACTATCGCAGTTAAGAAGTGTGCTTCATATATACACATTACATACATTACGACTTTTATAAATTCAACAATTTTGCACAAATAAATAAAATAGAAAGTTAAAACTGAAGAAAGCTTTGCTATTCAATTTAATTAAGAACTGCCTTAAGATACTGGAGGAAAGAAAAAAGCACTATCGCGCATAAGTTAAAAAATGGATGTAAAAAATCATATACCACGTTGATCAGATCACCGTGAACCGGATTAGCAAAGTTGCTTCAGACGCATTAAAAAAAATGGGGAAAACTAAAACAATTATCACATTATACACAAAAATAAAAATATTATTTACAAATTAAAAATACTCGCCTCTGTAGCATGAGCAGGTTTTGGAATTATAATTGGAAAACAGATAATTAAATGTGTCAACATCATTTAGTGTTGAGAACAACACATTTGTCTCGGAGGCACGATTAAACAAAGATTCTCTGATAGCACAGTACTTGGCAATGGAACAATACATGGTACTCATCTTAAACATTGTTACAAAATAAACATTTTCTTTCCTCAATTGGTAAACCTTCATACCTGCCGGTTTCGATTCTTATAGGAGCTAGCCCACACCGGAACATACAAAACGCAGATCTATGTCTAGGTGGCATAATTGATTTACAGTATTGTTCAGTAACATATTCAGATTTAACACATTTAAACATACGCAATATATTACCTCCTCTTCTAGAAGAACCAGTTTTACTATTTATTCTGTCATGCCACTCGGATATAAACTTATTTTTAACAATATTTATGACTTCATCGACAAAAGATGACGATATTGGTTGCAAAATACTGCTATACACAGTGCTTTCCAAAGGAATTTTGTCAGGCGCCCCGGGGGTGACAGGGGTGGTTCGGGAGTGGTGTCCCCTCCCGATGTTGATTTTTTTTTAATTAAACGTGTCAATTAACGTTCTGTGGTGGGTTTTAACTCAAAGAAAAACAACGTCGAAAGACGTCATTTGGTGCGCTATGACTCTTCAAAAAATCCCCCTGTCATTTAAAAATATAATATACTTTTTAATATTGTTTAATTGTTTTAAAACTTTCCCATACTGACAGTAAAATCCTGACTCGAACGATTCTCCAATACATCCGTTTCAACCCGACTCTATTACTGTATACTTACTATTATTCAAGTTTCTATTTATTTTCCGATAATCCCGTTTATTCCGTTTTTATAAATCACTTTCTGGTTAATATTTATGATAAAAGCTCTCAATTATTTCTTTTGAACAAACCTTGCCATTTTTCTATAGTATCAAATAAATTTTAAGTGACTATTTATAGATTTGATGAAATATTGCCTCTGAACATGCGTCAATCCTCTGACGTGTTGTGTGCTTGTTAAAACGATGCACGCAACTTTGTACATGCTGCATAGTTTTCGCGCTCTTTTTAATTGAGAAAAAGATTCGACACAAAATAAATTGCACGACTGATTTGAAGCAAGAATATTTTAACGTTGCGGTAACATTTTACATTCGGAAGTGTGTTTCGGATTAAAAACGCCTTAACGTCGACTTACGGGAAAGGGTTTCGGATTACAAATTTAATTATTCCCATTTGAGATTTTAAAAAATATTAACAGTTTCGTTATGAATTTAACGATAATTTGTTTAAACACTTAAGTCGAATAAATATTGACGGAATTATGCATATTCAGGTTATTAACATCTAAAAACTGTTTTACAACAAAAACGCATTGCTTACATAAACGATTAGACTTAGAAGCTTCCCATAGTGCAAAATTTCTCTTATTGACCCCCGTTGCGTTCAAATATGATAAACGAGACCAATAAAGCGTGACTGATTTCCACTGCCGAACTTGCGGTGGAAGCCATCCCATATCACCCGATATACCATCATTTGGTGTATATTTTCCGACTCCTAGAAGAAATCGCTGCGCCCTGTTTTGCACTGCCTTAATGCATGAATAAGTCCGAGCGCCGCATAAAATAGCGCTATAGTTGATGACAGGCCAAACGACAGAATCGTATAATTTGGAAAAATACATAATATGGAACGCCACCCAATCTTTTACATTTTGCGATTAAGAGACCCAAAGCACGAATGGCACTCTGAGAAACAGTTTTAACGGTAATATCAGAATCAAAATTAAACCAAAGCAAAATGATTTAAGGTATATATTTAAATCATTGTTACAAAATAACAATTTCTATCTTCAATTGGGGAGCTACCCCACACCGGAACCTACAAAACGCAGATCTATGTCTAGGTGGCATAATTGTATTACAGTGCATATGCATATACGCAAACCTTTGTAAGGGTTGGAAATAAAAACGAAACTTCGAATATGTGAAAAATGTTGACTGCTTTATTATTATTTTACTTCTATATGAAAATATGTGTTCCAAATATCCCAACACGCTTTATAAGATTGTAAATCACATTGCTTAATCATTCACTTGTAATGTATAATCGTGTGTATAAAGAAATCATTACGCATACAATTAGAGTACATGTAAAGACACATTTAAAAAGTCGCCGTGGCTTGGTGTATATGGTGTTTGCCTAGCTTGCGCGATATCAGGGGTTCGCTACCTTCTCTTGGCGCGTGCTTATGGTCTAAAAACACCATGTTTTGGTTCCACTCAGGAAACGGTCTCAATAGCGCTTCAATAAGCCTCAGGCTTTCGATCAAATGTTGCAAAAATAAATAGGTTAAAACTATCTCAAAATGTTAAATGACAGATGTGCATGTATATACCCCAAAAAGTTCTGTTTAGAGAAACCAAAGCCTATCTCTACTCGTTTGAATGCGATTTGATCCATTTCTAATCCTTGCGAGGCAGATAAGAGGTTTTTTCCCCACTTTGACCCACTAACAACTTTACCAGTCTTTCTATCATTCAGAGTTGATGTTGGTTCTCCGTAAGTTTTCGCCGCTTTCCTTACACTGAGGGCCCAATGGCAGTAGCCACATCTGACGCAGCAAATTCTAGAGCCCCCAAAGAGTATGACCTTGGATGTGAAAGACCTACATGAAACTTTTTTGTAATAATAAACCCATTTTATTTCACCACAACGATACAACATATTTAAATTATAATGAGTCCATCCTTTTCTACAATCATACTGAAGGCGGCCTCTCGATCATTCGCACTGAAATGTTCCATGATGTGACTTGTCAAGAAGACGTGCGATATTACTGAAACAAAACCAGCGTCGGTTTGTTCAGCCGCTGACATCCACTCTAAATAAATTAATGAGCGTTTACAACGGACGTGTATATTAGGCCTTAAAGCGAGATTATACGATTTTATCAAATATTAATAATGTTATATAAAATGTGTAAAACACTTATTATATATATATATATATATATATTTCAATATAAATTAAAATAAAAGTTAAGAAGAACATGTGTCGAAAATACGAAATAAGCCAGAGATTTAATTCTAAAATCGAAAATGGCTGTGCAGTCAAATTCCCCAGCATGTATATCATGCATGTACGATGTGAATCTAAACTTAGTTTTACGGTTCATTTTAAATTCATACAACGATTTATATTCATGCGACACACGGATTCTAACTCTTGTCCTAATAAAAAGACGAATGCGTCGGTTATTGTAAGAAAATATATACGTCACAATCGGCTCGGGGCGCTAATTTGTCTTTGTTGCATTTTTATGAAATTCGTCTTTAATGAAGAATTTGTCTTGCCTATTTTGTGTAATTGTAACATTTTATCAATATATTACAATTTAACACATATAATAAGTCATATAATCTCGCTTTAACAATTAAAATAACCATGTGAACTGGTGTTTTACTAAACGTTTACTAACATGGGGCATTGTATTACCTCTTTTGTGATACTTCGCAACATGTTAATGTTAATTATCAAGTTTCAGCGTTGTAACAGCATCATGGCCGCAATGGCAAAACACAAGCTGGATGTAAGCTAACTAGGACGCATAGAACAAAACAACAGCATGTCTATGAAAGGTAAGTTTGTTGTCTTACTTTTAATTATCAGTGTGGTGTTTCGTGATATAATTATCATTCACGTGTACGTGTATTAAGCCTTTAATTCAGTTTCCGATATCTGACGTTCTTCCATAGTCGATTTTAGCAGATTTATGCGACCTTATGGAACGGTTGACATTTGGTGTCCAGTTAATTTTGCATGTTGGCAGAAATATATATATTACATTAGTCTGGCGGAGAGTAATAATCTGAGATAAGTCCAGGTCATGCTAAAATTCAAGAAACTAAATAGTATTCTCTGAATGAAATTGTGTAGAAGGGAAAGGTTAAGGGTTCAGATTTGGAGAATTGATAATGTTTAAATGTTACATTACTAAAATGCTTTCGTCTTGAAACCCTTTACATTTATTGACTGGATTTTGGTTATGTCCTTCAACTCATACTTGAAACCTAGGTTTTATTGACTGGGATTTTGGTTATGTCCTTCAACTCATACTTGAAACCTATGTTTCAAATATGAATGGATTAAACGAATCAACTTAATATTCAACAAGATTCTGTTTAAGTTATAATTCTACTTATCCTCGTTGATTTTAAATATATATAATTAAGTTTTCATATAATTAATCATACTACAGAAATCCAGTGGTAAATAAGACAAATAATTAACAAACATGCAAACATTTCGTTTTAGTATTAGTGATGGTATATTTAAACTCAATTGAGCACTCGTCTGGTTGTTTAATTTTAACATTTAATCGGCATTTTCATTATAGAGGGCATCTCTATTTTTGAGACAATCGGTTGTTGTTGTCCATTTATCGTCAAGCTAAACTATTAACATAAAACTTATTTTGATATCTTAAAAACTTAAACCAATTACAAATAGTGGGAAAAACAAAATAAATGAGCATAATTAAGATTCGTTGACCTTGGCCTTTTAGTAAATTAAGCATTTAGATTAATGGACACAAATCATCGTTTATAGAAGAAGTATCATATTATATTTCTTTCGTGAATTTGTATACTGTATTCAAATATTGATGTCGATGAATTACTTGTATTTTGATAACATTGAACATTAAGATATTGGTTTTATTGAGTATTACACATTTTTGGTATATATCGTACAATATGTTTTATTCATGTTGGTGGCATCTTAATTGAGTTGATCACTTATAAATTACAAAAATAAATTGTATTTATTATATAATTGGTATATGTTCTGTAAAGATTAAGGCCTTCGTTTGTACGTTGAAAAATTAATTGAATATAACAAATAACATGGTCATTGCCAATGTAATTTCGATACGACTGTTAATTGTTACATCAAGCATTGGCGCCACCTCCTATCATTAACGCCATCTCCTAAGCATTGGCTCCATCTCTTTTGGAAAAATGCAAAATTATCTTCTACGTCGGCAAGAAGCCAATATTCGTGTGTATGCCGCACCGATGCATATTTACAATGATTTTCAAACAGTAAAAAAAGATGCAAATAAGCTGGAAATTAGCTTCAGAACGGAT
This sequence comes from Dreissena polymorpha, assembly GCF_020536995.1. Lineage (NCBI taxonomy): Eukaryota > Metazoa > Mollusca > Bivalvia > Myida > Dreissenidae > Dreissena > Dreissena polymorpha. The sequence goes on from NC_068359.1 coordinate 60,109,224, forward strand.
ATAATTATAACCTCAAAGTTCATTTAAAATGATCTACAAGGAATCAGAGTGGGCATAAATCATCTGTTATAGTGAGCTTTTAAGTTTATAAATGAACTGCGCTAATGTCATATCTTGACATCTTTGTACTGCACCATGTCATATCATTTTTTCATTAACATGTTTAATGTAAAGTGGAATTTTTCCACTAATACGAATTTTTAAAAGAAACCCTGGCGGATGTGTTACTCGGGGACATTGGTTAATATAATTGTCGGTGCAAAAACTTTTTCACTGGCATACCTTTAAAGAAATTTGTAAAAAAAGTGCTAAATATGGGACAAATCTTTGCATCGTCGACTTTTAATAGCCATATTTCAATAAATCCTGAATATTAATAACCAGGATTTTTCTAACATACATGGTAATACCTCCTTTGATTACACCAAAATATATTTTAATTCAAAAATGCCTTTACACAATAATAGAACTGGATTTACTTACCATACCGAAACTCATCGAAATATATCGGCAACTTCTCCTAGCACATCCAACTTTTCACAGCATATCGGGTTTCCGGGGATGACAATGTATATTTTATGGTTTGAGAACTAGTTGACAGTTTGATATTGATTTCCGATGCATGCTGTGCTAATTGTGTCATGTTTGTAAAAAATGCAAGCTGAAAAGTCGCCGATGATAGCGAAAGATCCGTTATTAATAAGTGTGTATTTCTCACAGCCATTTGATTTTGCAGATTCGTACAAAATGCCTGAATAACCAAGCCCTTGTATTTTGTAACGCAAGTATTTTATTAAACGTTTGGTTAATCTTGCGATATTAGTGTGTAAACTTTACTCATAAGTCTGTGTATGACCCATTAAGTAATTTATATGTGAGACGAAATTGTATGAGAAGGCTAGACTCAAGTGTAAGGGGATGGTTAATCGATTATTTCATCACCACTAAACTCCTTTAGGGTATATTGAAACACTGATACGACCAACATCAACTCATTAATGTTTAACAAAGTTGCGCGCGATTTTTGGAATTAAAGCGCTAAAACCTTTATTACCTCATTACCAAACCTGTGCGGATTAAGGCTCAGCATATTTGTGTTTATTTAAAGGGATCTTTTCACGATTTGGTAAATTGACAAAATTGAAAAAAGTTGTTTCAGATTCGTAAGTTTTCGTTTTAGTTATGATATTTGTGAGGAAACAGTAATACTGAACATTAAACATGCTCTAATATAGCCATTATATGCATCTTTTGACGATTTTAAAACCTAAAAATTATAAAGCGTTGCAACGCGAAACGATTGAATAATTTGGAGAGTTCTGTTTTTGTCGTTAAATTTTGTGAAACTACGAAGATTGCTTATATAAGGTATAAAATACATCAAGAATGTGTACTCGGCGGAATAGCTCAGTAGGCTAAAGCGTTTTTACTTCAGGACTCTGGCAGGACTCCATGGGTCACTGGTTCGAAACCTGCTCCGGGCAATGTTCTTTTCCTTTTTTAAATTTTTTTCTTAATTTTTTACTGGAGCTTTTACGATCCAATGTTTACATTTATCAATATAAAGCATTTAATGAATAAGTTAAAAAAATGCCAAAATCTGTGAAAAGGCCCCTTTAATATATGCTAATTATGTGTTATTTACTATTTATTCACAAACTTGGGAAATATTTATTTTCAACGAAGCATCACAAATATAATATTTTTCCTCTGGAATTTTTTAAAATATGATAAATGAAACACTTATAAGACGCAAAAAATAGCTTTTAAAGAGCACACAAAATGCTTGCAGTACCTGTATGCCTTTTGAGGCCTCTGTCTGCTAAACATTTAATGCAAATAAAGAAATAACGAGCACAAATAAAAGCATAGAATGCCTATATGCCTTTTGAGTTTTCTATCTGTTACAATATTGAATGCAATTAAAATCCAAGTAAATCTCAGAATACACCCATAAACATTAAACAATGGAACATTAAAAAATGATAACATCTGTTTTCACAATCCATACATAACTTAAACAATCTGCTTAAAACGACAAGGGCCATATGTGATCTTTTTGGATGACACATTATATAATCCTCCTCTACAATCTTTTTCAAATCAGGGCCGTTGCTTCATTATTGACCGAGTCATGGTTTCCTTGTATGTATGGACACAATCTTTCCTGAAACTGCAATTCCCATTGGCTTGGTACGTTAACTATTGCATCGAATAAGTAAGTGAATCCAACTAAACAATATTTAACATTTTGTAAGCAATTAAGATTAATTGAACACATATATGAAATACTAAACATTCTTCCGTTATTTCACCGATAATGTGGTTCTTGATCAACAAATCATGCTCTATTTTATATCCTAACATTTTTGCAATAAAGTTTAGTTGAATAAAATATTTTATTTGTAACGCACGTCTTTCATTTTCAGCAACGAAGTGCACTACCCCATCCCCCCCCCCCCAACAAATTGCACATTAAGAACGTTCCTCTCATTTTCAGCAATAAAGTGAACTACGCAAAGAAAAAAACTATCTCAGTTTCACAAGTCAAGTGTAGTTGAGCCTAAAGATGAAGTTCAGGCAAGCCGTATCAGTCCTCTTACTGGCTTGGTTATTTGTCATTACGTACATGATCATGTCCAAATTCAAAAGAGCAAACGACACAAACCAGCGCAACGAAATACAGCTGCAGCGGGCTCTTAAAGAACTCGAAAAACTACAGACACATAATACTGAACTGAAGTTTTTAAACGCATAAGAGGTAAATTTACCCAAGGCGAGTAGATGCTTTTTTGTTTGCTGAATGTACACGATGCACAAATCAGGAATAAACTGCTTACAAAAATATAGTTTAATCACCTTTGTTTGATTTAAGGTGCACAATATCGGAATGAACCAGGACGGCAATTTACAAAAACCAAAAAAGACATGATTGCCCAAAAGCGCTCACCTAAGCAAAACCAATTGTTCAAACTTAACCGTGGAAATAGCTTTATTTGACATACGGTACCCAGATTCGAGGTTTTGAGAAAATACACATTTAGACCAAGTGTAATCAAGATTGAGGCATAAATGTCTATTGAAGTTGAAACGAGTTATTTTGTCAGATTTGATCTTTAGACCTTTTTTGGATGCCCATCACAACATTCGAACTCAACGTTTATATTGACATGATATGCCTGTAGTGTAGTTTAACAGGTATTTCTAAGATTAGACCTAGTCACTAGTAACATGTTTCGAATAAAACCAAGTATTGTAAACTGAAACAGTTAAGGATCGTGAATATTTTTTGTTACTTACTATATCACCTTAAACAAAACAACAACACCCATTTATAACAGTTTAAGCCAAACAAAAACAATAACCAAACAATAAGGCAGCATATTCGTTATTGAATTCTCTTTCTACACAAGACAACGATGGACAAAGTTCTTTGTTTTAATCAAAGTTACTTGCATCGCCTGTCGAGATTAAAATAAACAGAACAAATCATGTCTGACCTCTCGAATTTAGAGCTGCTCATTCCGCTTTACACACAAAAAATCCTTCCTTTCGTCGGGAAACTGCTCGTTAAGAATTGTTTGTATTTTCCTACAGTGTGTTCTTCCGCCTTTTCCATATCTTGTTCCCGTAGAATGCACATCTTTGAAAATAAAATTCCTAAACAAATATATTTAACGCATGGATGGAACACTGAAATATGAATATATGATTGTCCAGGGCTTTTTCTTATGGTCTAAACAAAAGATGGAACCAAGAAGAGCAATCACACTATCATGGTCGCATTGAAGATCTTAGCAAACGCGTTGACTGTACTATTATTATCCACAAACAAGGCATAGTAAACCGTTTTAACATCAAGCTTCTGCTGTGCTGTTTTTCCAACGTAAAAACGATTTTGAAACGAAAAAGTCACACGCGGGTCAAAATAAGATTTCTCCTGTTTATTAACATTGCCATTTCGAGAATTGACAATATGTGTTAATTCATTATAATATGTGTGGTGTAAAATTAATTTTATTATACACACTTATGATGTATGTGTCAGACAAATAACGAAAAAATATGCCTTTCGTACTTTTCAATAGCTGTTGGTCTGAATTGATGCGTGACACGAGCTGGCGAATGAGCTTTCAATGAAATAAGTTGTCATAAAGTATTATTAATATGAAACGTACCGTGTAATACAGAGTGCATTAATCTACGTTGTCAAACATTATACATGTTTTGCTTTTGATGTATTTTTACACGTTTTAATGATACGTTTGGACCAGTGGATACCATTTCCGAAACAAATCGTATTTCTAGTTAATCGGTTTGGCATCTTTCAAGATTGCGTGTAAAATCGAAAGTTGAGGAAGTGCACGGATTTAAATCAGTAAACACAAGGTCTATCAAATTCGAAACATCGCGAAAACTGTTCTGGAAAGAAATATTGATTATCGGGTATATTATTGTGGAAAAAACGAATGAACAGTAAGAGATTATTAACAGTGGATGTTATTTAAAATATATCAAGTTTCTGGTTCGCACGGTTCACAAAATATGATTTTTAGGAATGTTATGTTTTTGTTACACGTCCTTTGTATGGACCAACATAATGCTCCACACTCTTAAAAAAATCAAATAAAAAAGCTTCATTAAAACTGATCCTAAACCAAAACTTGACAGTCCTTTTCCTCGCCAAATAATCAACAGAAGAAAATAAATAAATATGCTGCATCAGTTAGAAAGGTCCGATCAATCGATTTATTGACAAAGTCCATGCATGTAAATTAACTGTTCTCTGCAGAACGTTTAAGTTTCAGCGCTCAACAAACCAAGCCACTGCTCAGGAGCTGACGAGTCTGAAAGAGAGGCTTGAAATTGCTCAGAGACAGCTCGTTCACAGCACAACGCAACCGGAGGTCAGAGGTCAGTCAGTCTGCCATTCAGTCAGAAATTTAGTAAGCGCTTCAGTCAGGAATTAAGTTAGCCAGTTTCTCGTATCTCCCCTACCAAATGAAGGGTTTTTATTTGTTTTATTGAGAAGAAGCGCTTAAGCAATTAACAAAAACACAGCCTCTAAATTAAGGTCAGCAACTGAAAGTTGAAATAAAAAACGTTAAGAAGACAGCTGTCTTTTGGAAGTCTTTGTTAAAAAGAAGTAATTTAATTTTATCTGCTCTGATTTAGATAAAAATAAATATATCAATATCCTACATAGAACATAAATACCACGAACTCGTTTTGAGACGATCATAGTAGAAATATTGTTGCTGATTGTTTTCATAAATATAAAACTAAAGAACAAAGTTTTGATTTCCCGATTTTCGGTATAGCTGTTAACGAGAATTCTCACCAGATTTTTCTGACCCTATAAACCATAATAACCCCATAATAATCAACATCTGTACTGCGAATAATTAAACAAAAAGGAGTGGTTCGAGGAGACACGATACCAATCATATTTGTTCCGCTGTCGTCGTGTATCGTGCTTCGTTTGTTATCCACCTTTAGCTCTTAATCGCACTAGTGTAAATTTGTTTAATCCAATCTTGATAAAATTTGCTCAGAATATTTATCTAGACAATATCTAGGCTGAATTTAAATCTGAGTCAAATGGGTCCACAAAACTTGGTCACCAGTCAAATCTTAGAAATACGTTGATTTCACTCTAGACGCCACATTTATGACCCAATCTTGATGAAACATGCTCAACAACATAATACTAAGTTTGAACGTTTTTTGAAACTTTAAACATGTTTAATATTTTTTTTAATTTTTTGGCAATTTTAAAATTCGTGTATACGTTATAAGACATTTACTTGTAGATAGCACGAAATGCTTATATAGAGTATCCATAATTTGCCAAGAGTAAGTGTGTAAACGACAACCTCCAAAATTTAAATAAATAAATAAAATCTGGATATAATAGTTAATGCTGACCTAGAACTCCAATGAAAAATTGAATTTGACGTAATTATAAATACATGAACCGTTCAAGAAGGTCGTGTTTGCAGAATGACACGACATTAATTAATATCAATCGTTTCTTGTAGGCTTTTTATATACATATGGTTGGGCTTGAAAACGTTTCTATCTGTTTACAAATTCTATAATCAGATATGAAAGTACAACACTAAACCCTAGATACATATCTCCCATTTAGGCGGCCCAAAATTTAAATATGAAGTGATTCGACGGGAGATGGAGCGTGTGTCAGAAGAGTATAATTTGTACTTGCAAGCTAGGCTCACGCAGATAAATTAGAAAGCCACCGACCCTGCCCTTGTGAGTAAGTTCAATACAATCATCGAGATATCAGCGGATATACACAAGTAAGCAATGGTTGTTCATCGACTCTACTTTAATGTAAAAATACTAAAACGGATGGAGATATATTCTCTTGGACTGTCTTGATCAAAAGAAGGTTTTGATAGTTCATTCCATATCTTCTGATATGAACATAAAAGTAGGCATTGTTGAATTTCAAATTTCTAAATCAAATATTTACTTTTTCGCACATGGCTCTTTAAAAAACACATTTCCTCATCAAGGGGGTGTGCGTATACGGGAGCTCACCGGATTTAAGTGAGGCTAGTTCGAACTTACTTCCAAGATTGGGTCGTTTTTCGTGAAGTCGTAGCGGATATTTTCACTCGGTATTCCACTTTGTACGTATATCTCTTTAGAATTAATACACCCTTTCGACTCAGAAGTGTGTGTGCTTCCCTCGTGTATTTTTTGTTTGTTTTAAAATCGTATAGGTCGGGGGAAAATATTGAAGGAAACCCGTCCACAAATATGTTGTCTACTTACGTGACATTCGAGAAATCGGATGTACAAATATCATGATCTCTTGTAATACACAGTATTGAATCAAGTGCACAGTAAAATAAAACCGATTATATCATTATCCCAAGACCATTTAATCCCTGATAACTAATTATTTGCCTTAAACATTGGTTTAACCCTCCTTTTGAAACTGACATCCTTTTAAGCAATTTTGGTACCTATATACATTATACAGTATATGTAATAAGGAATAAAAAAAATAAGCGAAGGACTGAGATACCATGCCCCATTCATGGACCACATGCGTTTATACGTAAAATATTCCATAAAGAATCCTTCAACACAGCCGGAATAAAACAGCAAATTAAAACTGACGAACCAAACTAAATCATATAGTTTATAGTGTTTAACTTAAATTTTATTAAGTATACATATACAAGTCTGACATATAATTTCTATGAATATTACTTAATTCGTTACGTATATGCCATAATGCTAGTTTCTCACTTTTTTGGTATTTTTTTATCTGCATTGCGTCGTTTCTTTCCAAGATGTCTCTACATACATTTTCAGTGTATTCAGCACTTTCTTTCTTGAGAAAAATTCATATCGGACGGAATGAACAGAAATGCATTTGACATATTAACATAATTTGAGATAAGAAGGCAATGTTAGGGACAAACAACATAAAATATCGAAGTAAACCAATACTTTATTTCTTAAATAATATGTATAAGTATGAACGAGCAAAACAACACGTATATATTGAATATTCTTATGAATCATATCGTATATTGCATTTACACAAATGCTACACTACAAGTTCACTACTTTCGATTGTAATATATTCACGTACTCAGAACGTGTTTCAAAAAAGGTTATCAAAAATGTGTCACATCAAAGTTACATACATGTTTCAGTTTCGTTATGATTAAACGCGTTAAATGTCATTGTATTAAATAAACAGTTAATATATACGTTTGTAATATAAAATACATCTACTGATATGCATATTCTAAACAAGCGTTATGTTTTACAAATTACTCTATGCATCCCAATCGCAATATGATAGTTTTTCGTCACATTAACCTTATAAACAGTTTAAAACTGACTTCACCTTTTCCTGTTTTTCCTTACACTTACATTGCTGGAATGTCATTGTTTGAAATGTGTTAACTGGCGTAGTACTTCGACTTCATCGTTTTTGTTTGATTGGTGGGGTTTCATGTACCTTTTGCTTTCTAGACCGTACACACTTCGTTACGCCTTCTGTTTAAATCTTGGCATCCTGAACGTCTATTACTGGCGTCTTGATACTTGGATATATTTAGCAGAGTATTCCGTTAAAAAAGAATAGTATTCCGTTTTAGACGTATTCAAACATAAATATGTTTATATGCGTTAAAATAAACAGGTAAGACTTCAATTTGTAAAAACTACAGTCAAACCCTTATATTACGCACATCAAATGTCAGCGTGAAGTATGTGAGAAAACCTAAAGTGATAATAATTAAAAATATAACATCTAATAAAAAGAGGATAAATGTTGATCTTCTGAAAGAGTTAATGTTTTCAAAAACCTGTGCACCAGTGCGGAATTCATCTAGGACAGTATTTTCGTGTCAAGCTCTTAAACATTGGAAAGATCTGTTTGCCATTTGGAAGACAGATACCTTCATTTGCTTTAAAGGAAGTCAGTTCCAAAAAGGGGGTTTTAACCAATTTTTAGGCAAATAATGAGTGATCAGAGATAAAACGGCCTCGAAAAAATGTAATAATCATGATTTTAGTTATATTTAACTGTACACATGCGTCAATAGGTTTTCCTTCAATAGCTTTTTTATCCCGACCTCTACGATCTTGAAACAAAAAAATAGGGAAGCACAAACACCGTACATTTAAAATAAAAAAATAGATACAGTGGCTTACCTGGTGAAAATGTCCGATACTCCTTCACGAAAAAAATCGACGCCATATTGGAAGTCAGGAGCAAAACGTTTTATCATACACAAGTCAACTTCAATTTAAGATCTAAACTAACCGATAAGGTATATCCGAGTCAGTGGTTTTGTAAGAGATGTAAACCGTAAGTTTATAAAGATTTATTGGTGCGTATAAGAGGTATTCATGTTTATTGCGTTATGATTTGTTTTGTTTTATTGTGTGTATTTTGTTTATTGCTTTTTGTTGAATTTTATATTAAATATAGTACAAAATTGTGTTTTGTGTGTGTTTAGAATACTTTTTTATTCAAATTGTTTACCACATAGCGCCTATGTGTGTCGAACGTCAAATGCTACACGCTAATCGCTTACTTGTTAATCGTTCACTGCATTAAGCCAAATCGAATTCGCTTACACAATAAACATGGAATTTTAAGCTCTGACTGAAACTGGATCTGTTACGATGCATTCTTTATATTGCCATATACCATTCAATGAGTTAGGTTGACTCTCTAAATGTATGTGCGTGTGATGTATCACCATGTGTTAGTAGTATTTGTTTTCAACGTGAATAAGATGATAAAATCGCGTTTCAATAGACGAGGTATTTTATACGGCCATACGTAATGATTTTGTAAATGTTAATTTATTAAGGCTTACATGTTTATTAAATAAGAAACTGGAGTTATTTTCCATGCTGAATAGCCTTCAAAACACAATACAAATATTATACTGTATGAAAAATGTGCAAAAGTTTTTGGTACATGAATTGTGGTTGGACAATATCAAAACGGTTCAGTCGATTAACCAATGGGCTAGGATTTTGTCGAACACATCACTTACGTAACAGCTAATCAATATGGAAAATGCCACTCGACTGATACAAATACATGGAACAATTGACTAGCGTAATATTCCGTATATATTCACAATCATTATAGTATTTATTTTCACATTGTTGAAGACAATAACCTTTACATGACATGTGTTCTTGGTCATTTTATCTTTAAATATGAAAACAATAGCAATGGTGTTTTTTTATAAACATTTTGTAGTATTTAAATACATTAAATTCAATGGTGTTTATATTTTATTTCTAGTTAGACTTTATTCCTTTCCTCATTATGGTATAAATAGCATTTAGACATCGATGTAATATCATGATATAAAGACGAATTAAGAAACAAATCAAAACACGATAGCCTTATGCAATATTGCAAATCATTAAAGCATTGGTTATTAAAGGTTTTTCGAATAATGACATACTTTCTTTATATACACTATCTTAAACGTTTTGTAATTTTGTTAATTCCTGAAAGACCTGTGTCTTATGTAAGACTCGTTTAAATGTATCAAATCATGAGAAGCATAAACTAAGTCAAATGTAAGAGCGTACTATTTCCGACAGGAAGATGAAGAATGACCAGAGCAGACTGGCAAACGCGGTGGATGGTGATGTGGACTGGCGCAAGAGGGAGGCGCTCAGACTCACTGACCTTGTACAGAGGAGGCTTGATTATCTTCAGGTGATTTGGCTGTAAGTGTGGTGGGGTGATCAGGGTTAAGGCATGTGCTTCCAGCTGTGTCATCTAGCAGTTCTTTTTACCGTGGGTTTATGGTAAGAAGAGACTTTCTTTAAAGTGTAAAACAGATTTAAGCATAATATTTTCCTCCTAAGATCAAGTTTTGCAGGAGACATTTTATCAGACACTCAAATTTTCAAACAACTATGAGGCCATAATTTCATCGAGAAAGTCCTCATTTAACCCCAAAGCATCTTCGTTTCGTCTCACACACATCTAACATTGTCTCTACATCCCGCAAAAAAGCAACTTCCTCAAGAAGTTTCAGCACCTCGAAATCAAGCAGCCACGTTCCCCACCCACTTTGACTAAAATACGTGGAAGGCTTTTTTGGGGGCAACCGTTAACATCTCAAACCTAAACGTTTTCTACGCAGATCAAGAAGTTTTGTGGGTTTTTTTCACACTACGCGTTTGCTTTTAAAAGTACCCGTTGGTTGGTACACAGCTAGTAGAAGTACCTTTGGAATGTGCAATTTGAAAAAAAATATTGTTCGTGTATTTGTAGTTCAGACATTTTTATTGTAAATATCGATTTCTTACTTTATTGTTTCAGTTTTTTAATAATGTGCGTTTAAATTGTGTTTTTTGCGATCTACCATTTTGTTTTGACGTCAGGAAACTGTATCCATCCATACCCAAAAGAGAAGGGTTAGAAGCTTGCAGGGAAGCATTGAACGCGCGCTCCAACCCACTAGTCACTTCAACTGATGATATGATTGACGTAATCACGTCGGTTTTGGAAAACAACAATTTCAGTCTAAATGAAAACAACTACGTACAGACAGATGGAGTGGCGATCGGCTCAAAACTGGGAACAAATTTTGCGTGTAGCTATATGGCGGAAGTGGGACGAAAAACCCATGACAGCTTATAAAGTACCGGCATTTTAAAAGAGGTTTATAGATGATGGTTTTGGAATATGGATAGGTACCGCGCCTGAACTTGAGGCTTTTACCATACATGCCAATTCCATTCACGAAAATATTCAGGTCGACCTTCGGTATAGTCCGCATAGTATCGTTTTCCTAGATACAACCGTGCGGATCCGAAATTGTCATATCTACACAGATCTATATGTAAAGCCCACGGACAAACAGCTCTACATACGTAAAGAATCGTGCCACCCCCCTAGCAGTAAAAGATCTTTAGCATATGGACTTGGATTGCGGATAAGAAGAATATGCGAACAGGAAGATGATTACAACAAACATAGAAATGACCTAAATTGCAATTAAGAAGACGCGGGTACAGCGGGAAATTCGTAGAAGGCCAGTTACAGAAGGTAGATGCACTGTCGCGCACAGATGTACTGGAAAAAAAACGCAAAACGACAGAGTTCCTCTTGTAGTCACGTTTTCCAGTCTTCTTCCAAACGTACACAACATTGTACACAAACATTTAAACGTTCTATATAGATCGGACAGGATGCGCGAGGTTTTCAATAAACCGCCTTTAGTAGCATACCGTAGGGACAGAAACCTCTGTGATACCCTGGTACACAACAAAACAAGCAAGGCTACCTTCATCACACACATATGTGAGGCAAACTGCACGTGCTGTAACAAACTGACAACAAATGACATCCAAGACAGAGACGATAAAATTACTTACAGCACGTACAAAAATGTTACTTGTCGCACGAAAAACGTGATATATAGTATAGGATGCAACAAGTGCGAGTGTGTTGTTTATGTTGGGGAGACGGAGAGGCAAATCCGAGAACGCATGAGTGAACATTTACGAGACATCCGCCTGCATAAAGAAAAGCCCATTACTACCCACTTTGATTCGAGCCACTGCGATGACAATATGTACTTCTTGGTCCTGGAGACGCGAAATATCGCTGGACGCCAAGAACGTGGAATTAGAGAAGCGTTGTGGATAAAGAGACTAAAAACTATGAAACCTTTCGGATGTAATGTAAAAGACAGTGTGTTCCAGTCGGCAACATTAATAGACAGCATATAATGCTTATAATAAATAATAATATTTATGTTTATCTTAAAACATTATATATAGTACATATATGTATATTGTGAACAGGTATATGTGTATATGTATATGTGTATATATGTATATATGTGTATATGTATGTTTGTATATGTATGTATGTGTATGTTTGTGTTTATGTATGTATGTGTTATATATATATATATATATATATATATATATATATATATATATATATATATATATATATATATATATATATATATATATATATATATATATATATATGTGTGTGTGTATGTATGTATATGTATGTATATGTATGTATATATATATATATATGAATATATGTATGTATGTATGTATATGTGGGTATATGTGTATAATATCTATATAATAATATATACACAACGTACTTCCGAGTATTGGCGCGTAACGTCACGTTCACGTCGGGTAACGTTACGTCATTTATTTGTATTTACTTCCGTTATGATCAACAGAAGAAAACGCTATGTAAAGTTGTCTTATTAATCGTTTACTGAAGAAGGCCTTTGGCCGAAATATTTAATTAAAGAGTAAATGTATGAAGTTTATGTATTATCTGTTAATATGCAAAGAGCCTTGCGGATATTATCAGGTCGTATCTCATTTACATATAATACTACCGTACATCAGTATTTAAGCGGCTTTTGCTACGCTATATCATCCTTGTCTGTAATGACACGATATAATAAGTACTAGTAAACAATCCTATATTATCTATAACCAGTACACGCTCCGGAAACATATGGTGGCGTTTCTGAGTTCAATTTCTTTCCGGTCCACTAAACACATGTGGCATTTGAACATGAACCCTAAAGGCATTTGTCCTTGTGTCAAACATAGCTTTTTGACACGAAAGTTAATACAGATGTTTCACCAAGCTGAGGATAAGAAATGTTCGATATTTGCTTCTCAGAATCCTTCCGAGTGTGACAAGGCAAAGAAAATTATCTGCAGTCCTGGTAAGGCGTGTGGCTACGGGTGCAGACTGCATCATGTGACCTACTGCCTGATCATGGCGTACGCCACCCAGCGCACGCTCATCTTGCAGTCGGAGTACTTGGGATAAGCTTTCCAGGGCTGGGAGTTTGTATTCCTGTCAATCAGCAAGACATGCCGCTCCACTGTCGGTCAAACGACCACTCGCTGAGGACGTAAGTACATTGGAAACAATATAAACATTTGCAAAGCATTTAATCATTTCAAAGCATTGCTCTAACACCTTTTGAGTCTACTTCACAAAGAGAGATGAAAATTTTACAAAGGGATGCAATTCTGGGTATCCATGGATAATATTCACAATATAAAGCATAGGCTTACTTAAAGCCTTCCTAACAACTCCCCCCCCCAACAAAAAATTCCCATGTATTATAATTTATCAGCTATTATAACATTTCTGTTTTCTTAAAATTGCCACAATGTAGTCATTGTATCAGCATTGACCAATGCATATATTCAGAAGGAGCAGTAAAGTAAATATTTGGCCAGTAAAGTTAGAGAAACATTTTAGATGAAACAGGTCATGCCGGATCAACAAACAAGGTTAAGATTCATAAGAAGCAGACATTAAAAAAAAACAAGAACTTTCAATTTAAATGTTTTCCAAATCCTTAAATCTTCCAATTTCGTTTAAAACTGGTTAATATTACATAAAAACACATTGATAATTAAACAGTTTCTTATATAATAAGTGTGATTACGTTTACTTTAAGACTTTATTTGGAATTTTAATTGCATAAGACTTTCATTTAGAGACGTTAACATATTATAAATTAAAAGAGTATCATGTACCGTAATACAATAATGTGTAAACAAAATTGATGCCTTGTTATTTTTGTAGCGAATTCTATGACGGATGATTCGCAAGTCATCGAGCTTCCTATATTGCACAATTTGTCTCCGCGACTAAGTTTTTTACCGCTAGCGATACCAGAGGACATCGCTGATCGCTTGACCCGTATTCACGGTGACCCTTCGGCCTGGTGGGTAGGTCAGTTTGTGACCTACTTGACCAGACTAAATGCCATGATGCGGAAATTTCTGAATGAGACCAAAGAAAAGCTGGGCTTTGTTAACCCTATTGTTGGGTAGGTAGAAGTATATGTTTCAGAATATTTCTTTGAATAATGATTTTAAGTAGTGTGTTACATGTGTGTTTATTTTCGCAAACTGTAACAAATTTTTGGTGGAATTAAATTATATCGAATAATTACTCAGTCCACATATGGCTGATGAAATTGAAAAGCTATAGAATGTTCTGAAATCAAATGTAAAAAACCCACTAGCAATCACTCTAAAAGTTGCATTCTTGACAAATCATCATGAACCTTAGACAAAACGTGTGTTTGATATATCTGCTTAGTTAAGCGAGAGTTCCGGTCCGTTGATAAAAATGTCTGCAAGTGGACGGGGATATTGTCTTTATTTATCTATATTCAAACCATGTCAACACTTTGGCACAATTTTTTTTCCAATCATCATGAGCCGTAACCAGAACAATTGTTTAAATGATATCGTCGCCGAGTGTGAAAATTGTTCCAATTTAAGTTGGATGATTAGTGCTTAGATGCGTAAGTCACATCCTGCAGTATAACCTTAAATATATAAGACTGAGTTGATGTTACCAAATATTTGATAGTCATATTGAATTAAAGATTGCACGTGAGACGGACAAACAAGGTCGGTACGGAGGCCCAATTTCACAGCATTGATAAGTACATGAGTTATGCCAACGAGTGGTTCGATATTTACCAGAAGCAGCACCCTGGAGTCCAGAAGAGGGTGTACCTGGCGTCAGACGCTCCAGGGGTACACCATGAGGCTAAACAGAAGGTAGTTTTGATACATATTTCCATTGGGAAAAAATGCACAGTATGATTTTTATCCATAGCCATAGGCGGAGGGATATTGTTTTGGCGTTGTCCGTCCGTCCGTCCGGCAATTTTGAGTCTGGAGCCATATCTTGGAAGTGCTTTTGCGGATTTGATTGAAACTTGGTATGTATGAGTATATACATGGATAAGAGGGTGATGCACGCCAAATGGCATTGTACACCATCTTTTAATAACGGAGTTACGGCCCTTTGTTTCTTGAAACAATGCTTTTTAATATAAGCTTAGAGCTTTATCTCCATTAACACATGAGCAAGAGCCATGAAACTTGCCAAAATTGTTCTCAATTATTTGGTAGTGCTTCATAATCAACACCCATAATATTAGGGGCTCAGGTCATGGCCCTTTGTATCTTGAAAAAAGCTTTTTAATATAAGCTTAGAGCTATATCTTCATTAACACATGAGCCAGAGTCATGAAACTTGCCATAGTTGTTCTCAATCATCTGGGGTGCTTCACATTCAACACCAATAATCCTAGGGGCTACGGCCAAGGTAACACATTGAGGTCAAAGGTCCCAAATGTTATGAATTATTCATTATTTAGTCACTCCTTTACTATGCATCAAGGGATTCTGTAAAAACTGTCTACAATTGTTCTCCATTATCTAGCTGAGTGTAAAATATAAAATCCAGGTTGCTAGGGTCATGGTCAAAGTCACACATAAATGTCAAAATAACACATTTTGATTAAAAAAGCATTATTTGGTAAGGATTCTACCAAACTAAAATGGATTCTCAAAACTTACTGATGCAAGTGTTCTCAATGATCAGGCAGGGCAAGACCTATTTGTTTTTTACCAAAGTCAAGGTCACCCATCAAAGGTCACACGTCTGTAGAAATATTTATCATTTAGCCATTATTTAACAATGCACCTGTGGATTTGCAATAACCTTCCATAATTCTTCTCCATCTTCTTCCTTGTTAAGTGTCATATTTTAGATTCATTTCAAGGGTTACGGTCAAGGTTCATGTCTAGGATTAAGGTCAACGTCACACAATATATTTCATGTAATGTCATACGATTCACATCAAGGTTCAAGGTTACACAAATGCTTCATATAAGGTCGTGCGCTAAACCGCTAAACTGACTAGCATTTTTTCCAGAATTATGTATCTTTGTACTTAGAAATTACAGGTTAGAGATTTTGTGTTCCAACAACGGAGAGCATATAATCGCTGACTTGTCTGTCCTTCATTCTCTCATAATTTTATCTGGAGGAGGATATTGTTTTGGCGTTGTTCATCCCGTCCTTTTATCTGGAACAGATTGTTTTGGCGTCGTCCATTCGTCCAGAAAGCTTTTCTGTCAAGAAGCATATTGTTGAACTGCTTTCGAGCATTTCAATGAAACTTGTTTGTACTTAAATGCATTTCTTTATCCAAAGATATATGCATAAAATGTTATGTTTTAAGTTGTTGATTTTCCCAAATACTAATGACACACATATTTTGGGCCCATTTTCACCAACCATTCTTAATGTCTTGTACATTTAGACTTATTACTCCCCCCCCCCTCGCTAAAGGCGGAGGGATATAGAATTGGCGTTGTCCGTCCGTCTGTCACAATTTTGAAATTGACGGGGGACATCAATTCAAGGAATTTGTGTTTGTGAAACAATATGTCTCCCAAGTATTTGACATTTGATCTTGAACAAAGACCTTGACCTTTCACCTTTTAAAATGTGCAGCTCCATGAGATACACATACATGTCAAATATCAAGTGCCTACTTTCAATATCGCAAAAAATATGGCCAATGTTAAAGTTTGACGCAAACCAACAAACCAAAAGACGGGGCAAAAACAATATGTCCCCCAGTATAGACCGGGGGACATATAAACAGTGGTAAGGCTTTTGGTCAACATTCACAAAATGAGTAACCGCTGCAGTGAGCTGGGAATCCTGGAAGAACAATGCAAATAATATGTTGTTGATTAAACATAAAACTTATAATAGTGTCCAAATTATAAATACGTGCAACAACTATTTAATATTGTCGTCGGATGTTTCGGGCCCCAGGTGTTTCTACCATGCATGTTTTCCCCTTAATCGTTTCACTTCCAACTTGAATTGTCATTGCTTGGCATGGTTTACCAAGTATCTTTATCTTCTATTTACAATAAGACGTTTACGATTAACCCCACTGAATTTGTTTCAAAAACGTTAAATGTGTCATTTCATGCTTTGTTTTGAATAAACTATACAAAAAAAAATAAACAATAGCAAAGTGAAATAAATGTTGTTTTATTCAAAATAAACAATAGCAAAGTGTAATGAATTTTTTTTAATGTATGCGAGTTTGTAAGTTACTTTAAAAGTAAGTTTCAAAATAACACGGGTCTTATAGATATATATTATATGCAATGTTTAATAATAAAGAGGAAGTGGTATTTTGCTTTCGTTTTTTAGTATTTGTTTTTCTATGTATTTATACGTATACTGTGTGTATGAACATTTCTGTATACTTATTAAAGAACGCGACCGAAATAAATTTATTGCAATCGATCTATTGTCGACCTTTTAATTGTAGCTTCATTCGTTGTAACTTAAGAATTGTCACTTAATGTAACTAACTAATGGGGTTGTTTACCCTCGGGACTTCGGTTAAAAACCATTGCCCGAGCACACTGCTTAACATATATAATATACTGTGCGTTAAAAAGGCCGCAAAAAAGGACATATGGTCAGCCCGATTTTACTGGGCTGAGCCATAAACATAACATGGTACTTTGCAGTGTTGATGCGGTGCTTTAATAACAAGGGCTGTTTGTAAAACATGCATGCCTCCCATATGGGCTGTCAGTTGTAGTGGCAGCCATTGTGTGAATACGTTTTTTGTCAATGTGACCTTAACCTTTGACCCAGTAACCTGAAAATCATTAGGAGTCATTTGCCAGTCATGATCAATGTACCAATGAAGTTTCATGATCCCGGGCCTTATTATTCTTGAGTTATCATCAGGAAATCATTTTGCTGTTTCGAGTTACTGTGACCTTGACCTTTGACCTAGTGACCTGAAAATCAATAGGGGTCATTTGCCAGTCATGATCAATGAACCTATGAAGTTTCATGATCTTAGGCGTAAGCATTCTTGAGTTATCATCCGGAAACAATTTTACTTTTCGAGTCAATGTGACCTTGACCTTTGACCTAGTGACCTGAAAATCAATAGGGGTCATCTGACAGCCATGATCAATGTACCTATGAAATTTCATAATCCTAGGCTTAAGCATTCTTGAGTTATCATTCGGAAACCATTGCACTATGTTGAGTCAATGTGACCTTGACCTTTGACCTAGTGACCTGAAAGTCAATAGGGTTCATCTGCCATTCGTGATCAATGTACATATGAAGTTTCATGATCCTAGGCCAAAGCGTTCTTGAGTTATCATCCAGAAACCATCTGGTGGACGGACCGACGGACCGACATGAGCAAAACAATATACCCCATTTTCTTCGAAGGGGGGGGGGCATAAAAATCTAATAAATTAAACAAAACTTTACTTTAACAATGAAATATATAATATAACGAGATACTCAAGAATCTATGCATATAAAACTACGCTAAAAGAGATTTCCTATTGGCTGACTGCATTTTAAAAACATGGCGTTGATTGGTCGGACTTCCTTATCTTGCAAAAGCAAGTAGGTCAATCCGTTTTGAGATGAAAAATTTGCACAATGAAAGGTTTGACATTAAGTTCACTATTTATAGCGTAGAATTTCATGATAGGAAATATATGGAACAAAAAAAGGGTAATTACATCCATTAGTACTGGCATCATCATTACTAGACCCATTGTTCAGCGTATGCTGCAATGGAGTTGTTGTTGGAGTCTTTTAACTTTGTGATCTGTGTTTTTTAATGTTCTTATTATATGAAATTATTTATAGTTTTATATAAGTTGGAAAGAAAAGTTACACGGGTGTGTACTTTATTTAAAATTAAAAGAAAATAAATAGTTTTGGAGTTTTCCAGACCACAAAGTGGTTCAACAATGCCACAATTTGTTAACAGACATTATATGACTTATGACAATTATAAATCTTATGTTAAGATTGTATTAATGCATATAAAGTCATAAATATACACAGGTTGTATTGATGTATATGAAAAAAATGACAAATGTGGAAAGTTTTTTAAAACTTTATTTAATTATGCAAGTAGAGCCTGGTAAAATAGCTCCCCTTTATAGTATCACTATTGCTAAAGTGCATTAATTTATATGGAAATATGGTAAATAATGTATTTATATTTGTATTTTAGTATATAATTGTATTTGTATTGTAATTTAGTATATATTTATAGAGTGGTAAAAGGGCATCCTTAAAAAATTGATTGTTTGACATGACCCGACCCAGGTAAATTTGTGTGGGTTGGTAGGTAGGGATTTTTTTTGTTGTAATTTTTTTTCTGACATTGAACTCTGACATATACCAAACTGAAAGGAAATTATCAAATAAAGCTCCAAGTCTTCTGCCTCATGAAAGGAAATATTTGGTGAAGATTTTTCTGCACCGTCCGTATCACTGCACGTGTATTCGTAAGTCGATTTTTTCTATAAAGAGCTTCTTTTTATTTACTTATTTTTTATACGACTTTTGCCATCGGCCGTTATATTGTAGGCAGACGACAATATCAACTGTGTATTCCATTATCTGCGCATGAATGACCCAATATAACCCGATAACGAACTTAATGTTGAATGGCCCGTTACTATATGCGCTTTAAATTGTTCATGGAAACAAAGAGAAAAATAGTTTTAAAAAAAACACTTCGGATTAAAATGGCGGGTGTTTTCAATGAAATTTAACGAGATTTAATCATATTCGCAAATTATATTTTTATATAGCCTAATTCGCCATACTTTCGCAAATGGCGAACGACAGCGCGAGCCCTGTAGTAGTGAGCATTTATTCCAATAATAACACGTTCGCAATGCTCGCTGTCGTTCGCCATTTGAGTCATTTGCAAAACTATCGGATAATATTGGGTCAATCATGCGCAGATGTTGTATTCCGGTAATTTGAATACCCATTTAATATCGCCGTCTGCCTCCAAAATAGCGACCGGTCGGAAAGTCGTATAAAGAGATAAGCAAATGAAACACAAACGTGACAATACCCGTCAATAAATATTTCTAAGCTGACCAATTTTTATCTTTCTATCGAATATTTACCGATCTGAATTAAAGAGTGATAATTAATTAATAAGTTATATGGCGATAATATTACACATCTCTGCCGATTGCCGAATTAACTTGAACGCTGATTATTAATTAATTTGTTTTCTTTACTCCCAAACTATCCTTAACGACAGCAGCGTATTTTAATTAAAGGGATACGAGAAAAACAAGAGCGGTTTAATTTTATTTAAAGTCTAATTAATCGCATATGCATATGTCAAATAAACAGGCGACTCAAATAAATACTGGTACGCGTTTTGTTCATTGCTATTCTAGATATCCTTGAAAAAGCATTCAATTAAATGACGCAAATAACCGGAAATGATAAAAAGCGGAAAGGACAAATGTAGCGGAAAGAAGTTTTGGCGAGCAAAAAAAATTTCTAGTGGGACGGTCGGGTTATGCCAAACAAAAGAATTTTTAAGGATGGCCTAATGTTGAACACTTGCAGACAGGCAATATAGCCGTAATGCTCCAACATTAGACCCTTCCTGTATGGAACTTAGAGAGAATTGGGCTATGAAGAAGAAACGTCCCCCCGGAGTGGCGTTAAGACAATATTTAAAAGAAAGTTTATAATAATATTTATATATCTAAAGGTAATGACTTACTTGCCGCCAAGCGGTCACCTTAATAGGCCCACATAACAATTTGAAAGTAATACAATGTACTTTACAGTTAAAAAATTAAACAAAACAACTATTTTATACATAAAAGTGGATTATTTACATTATGTACAGTACTTTATGCAATATTTATAAGTAAAATTCCAGTTGCCACCATGCGGGCTAAAAGGGGAAGTTTTGGAAGTGTAGGCGGGAATGAATGGGGGGTTTCCACTTTCCAGCAGGGGCAATACCACTGGGTTGATCAAAGGGAGATAATTTATATAGGAGTACTTTTTTTGTGATGATTTTGTCCACTGGACCAGAGGGAGTGCATGGTAAATGGAAACTAATAAGAGAACAAATTGAAAGAAAACTAAAACAATATGATATTTGATGTACTGGGATATTTCCGGTAAAAAATCAAATTGGTAAAAAGACCAAATTATACTTGAATGCAGAAAGAAAAGCTTTTATCCCTCCAATATAACCTAAATGGGATAACAAAAGAGAAAATAGTACAAAAGTACCTTATTTGCTATATAAAATAGCAATTTGAACAAAAATTAAAGAAAATACAAAGGTACGTTATTGGCTATAATGAACAAGATAGCAATATTAAGAAAATCTACAATAATACCAAGGAGTTGATATTACCCTGGATAGGGCTAAGTACGGGTTTTGCAAGGTATAAGGCCCTGCACCGTGCATTCCAGTCTGACACGCCTCTTCGAGTTTGAAGGGGAAAGGGTGGGGTGTCAAAGGAGAAGGGAGGGGGTGCAATGCAGCCAACAAACCCGGGTTACTGGACAGCATCGTCCTTCCTTTTTATAAAAACTGCCATAAAATATAGTTTTATTAAGAAACTGAGAAATGTAAATGGCTAACTAACGTTATACTAAATTAAAAAATGTGTTAAAATAAAGAATATCAGGTCAATGCCGTTGGCCTGATTTAGAAAGGGCGGTGGAACAATAAGCCCCTTAAAAGCTAAAACAAAGTTGTGTCAAAGTGACACAAATCCAACACAATTACAATAGCATTATGTAAAATTTGTGTAAAGATTACACGGTTTAAAAGAATCAGTCTCATGACTGTATAATTGGGTGGGTGTTGGCTGCTCTCCCTCCCCCAATGATCTAGATCTTGTCAGTTATTTGACAGTCTAGAAGGTATTTGGCGAGGGCAGAGAAGACCGGGCCCCTAGCTGCTCTCTTGGGTGTCTAGCACGTTGGAAAGGTTTCAAACTAGTCCATGAGAGTGCAATGCAGCTTCGAGGTGGTCCCTTTGAGCCTTATGGTTTTGACAGTGCAGCAGCATGTGGGGCGCAGTGAAAAATTACGGCAATTTAGAACTCCTCTTTTTTCGTTAATCGTGGTTGACAGTCCCTTTAAAGTCTTTATGATCTGAGCATTTTGTAATATTTCATTATTTTGCAAAGTACTGAGCAAAATAAGATAAAATGGTCAGGACAAGATGTTTTTGGACATGTGAAATTTTGGTCCCTTGTGCGACCGGACGACTGGCTTCAAAAGTTAATGTCGAGTCCTGAAATGTACGATTCACTCACTGACCATTTATTTACTCAAACCGATAAATATGTCAAACTGTCACAAACACAAACAGCTGGCGATCTCTATCAAACTCTTAAAAAAGTTGGTTTACTAAGAATAAATCTATATCAACTTAAACTTATCAAGTACATGTAGTTTTATTTTGTTTAAAAGATCCATGTACATGTATGAGTAATTAAACTTTTATAGACCACACTCGACAATGAAATAAAGCTTGACATGATTTTGATATACATGGATGAGAGTGAAACTGTAAAATAACAATGACCCGATCTTATCCAGAAAATTACCTATAAAAGCGCTAGATCTTGATCCAGAACGATTTGATGGACATCCTGAGTGCATGTGAAAACTGTCCAGACCACTGTTTACAATCTGCGATTTATGTAATAACATTACACACTAAATTTCCAATAGTGTCATTGACATAAAAAACTATAAGTATCAATTTTTTTTAAATGGGGGCGAAATGACCAGGGAGGAAACATCTTGGGAGCGAAACAGCATGCGAAAATACTTTGGCGCAAAACGTCCACAAATCTTTAACATAACAGTTAAGAAACTCCATATGGAGTTATTGTTTTTCGCTTCGCAACAGTGAAAATAATAATAAATATGATCACTCATGGGCAAGACTGAACTTTAATTGTATGCTGTTGTTTACCACTATCAACAAAGCAGGGCTTTGGGGGCAGTAGGCTATAAGCCCCCGATACTAAGTAAACATTTAGGATAAAAAGGGTTATTAGGTTTTTCGTTTTCTGTTAGGTTTTGCATGCTTAGCAATGACAAAATTATACGCCTTTCCATTCTTTTTTACGTACCGGTTAAGTTCAATAGTCCCCACTCATGAAATAAAATGACAAGCTACCCTGGTCCTTATAAACGTACTCCCAGAGCCTTTGATGATTTATGGCGGATTTGGGTTATACAGCTGAGAGTTGAATTATTGCAACTAATGTTACCCAAAACAACAAATAGCCAGACATAGTATCCGCCATAATTAACATTGTTAGCCATATATTTGAAATAATGGTCATCAAAATATTCAGTGACCTATTAATGAGACCTGTTCACACACCCATGTGCATTATCACTTAAATTATGTGCAACAATATTATTCATATAATCATTAATTTAATGTATTAAAACAAAACTCACTTCTTATGTTGCTCTATGGATTCAATCATACGGACAATGATGTTAGCAAGTTCTTCCATCCTCGGATGTTCGGTGCACATTCTCCTAACATTCAGCAACAACGAATTAAGGGTAAGGAGAGAGTCGTTCAAAACATTCCTACTTTGATAACCAAGAAGAATTCTACCGCATGATAAAATAATTTCATTAGCTCTCTGAACGAATTGCGCCGCCATTTTCTTCGAATATAGCATTTACTGCGGGGCCAATATTTCTATTTCAAATTTTTTTACTTAATAAAATCATTTAAGGACAAAAACATATGAACACACACATGAATAAGCTTATTAGCTATCTTTATTCTTCCGTATTGATTTTATTTAAATGTTTTGTTAAATATTTCATTACTTTCTTTAAAAAACATCTCGGTTTGTTGCGACAAAAATGATTGGTTGAAAACTGACCAAACAAATAAATGTTACAGCAGGCATAAAAAATATACCAACAGTCATAATTTGTCACCGCTGTGACAAAATTGTTACCGCAGTGACAAAATATATATCACCGCAGTGATAAATTTATTACCGCAGTGACAAAAATGTCACTGCCGTTACAACTTTGTCACCGCTGTGATATCTTTTTTTAGCTGTTGGCGTATCTGTTCTTTTGACCCAAAGGGTACGTATTATATACTACCGATACCTTGTTCTGTAAATGTGACAGTGCCTTGCATATGGAGATTATAGATTATAATGCGTGCAATAAATTATGGTTTTGTAATACAATATAGTTATCGCACTTTTTTTTCATTTAGAGTTGTATTTCGAGGTAACATTTATAGTTACTTACGGGCAGACCTCGTGGTTGCATACTTTACTTCGTATTATTTTGTAAAACTGTATTGTATAATGTATTGATGTATGACTTGTTATTTGGCATATATAAGTGCAGTATGTTTGCATATTGTATGAACATACATTTGCCGTAAAACTATGTCTAAATCAGTCGTTCATACCAGCCGCTAAACGAGAAACATAGTTTAGGTTTGTTATTTCATCGGGAGCCTAGTTGTAAAGTCCCCGAGGAAGCGAACCCGTTAAGTTCCATAACAAGAGCGTTGTTGAAAAGAGAAAATCCATACCATAAAATTATGCCATTATATCGCTGTCATGAGGAAGCATAATAATTATGGAAATGGGCCAAACTCGGACTCTTAATATGCTTAGAAACTGCACTTGTAGAAACAATGATAAGGATACGTTTAACGAATAGAATAAGCCCTTATTAAATTCTTTGCTAATCGTGTAAATAGCACCCGCGAAAATCATATGTAAGCGCGTACTATATTTTTGTGTAACGTAATATCTACCATACGGTATATAATGCACACAAATAAAACTGGATAATTTGGTCACTCTTCAAAAATACTGTTTTCATTAAAACCTCTTTGAACAGGCCGGTCGTATTATAAATAAACATTTTTTCTAGGTGATTGTTGCATTAACGCAGTTTTATACATAATATTGTGTTTTTTTCTTAAAGGGCACATAGTTAATATGTGGTACATCATTTAACAAACAACACAGGCAATTAATACAGTTGAAGATCAAAACAATGTGTTCAGGTATGTGCTCTAAAAGCGTATTATACTAGCTGCCTGTTATCATAAATATTATCATTAAGGGGCGTTTCTTTTCCGAAGGCGTGGTCAGTGCACATAACAGTATAAATTGATTTAACCATGGACACACATATGTATACAAGAAGCGATACTCTCGACAGCGGATGGTTTTTATCTAGGTATCTATTACTATTCTTTAGAGCAATTTGAGCTTAATCAATTCTGAAACACAAATGCATCACATTTTCTTTTTTTAATTTTGATTTTATATTTATATTTTACACATAATTAGCACACACTTGAACGAGTAAAGAACGACAACACAGATTTTGGTATGTGCTAATAACTGTATTGCTTGTTTATTCCTTAAGTAGAATTTCACATTTATTCGATTTCGCTTCTAAAATATATGGAATGATCAATGATAATTGAATTGAATATCGTTATTTATATGGATTGAATTAAATTAAGCAAAAAGGTATATATATATATATATTTCAAGTTCATGGACAATACGTTTTGCAAACGAAACAAATCACACTAACAAAATTAAAATCTTCATTATATTCAACAAAAATATATAATTCGACATGGCATCATACTTACATTTTTTTCAAACCAATATAAAATAACTTCTTGAAAGAATTATCAGATATAATTTTAAGCGATCTTATGTTAATGCATTTATCTCTGCTGGTATATTTTAGAAAGAAATTTACACATCGTTATACAAAATTGTATATGATTGTTGCTTTAAATCAACTACCGTATGCTTTTTTCAAAATACTAATTGGTAAATACATGCTTTCCTCGAAAATATGTTGTCACCTCGCTTTATATTTGTTATCCTCATTTAGGTCCTTGTGTGTTATTCTTGAAATAGGAGGAATTGCGTATGATGCAACTTAATAACATTTCTTCACTTTACGCAATTTTATGAACTGGAACAATTTGTTTTTCATTTCAGTGACTGACGATGGTGAAATAATACTATTACAACTAGTGTATAATGGACGCTCATTATATTACAAAATGGCATTGTGTTACTGCGTTTCGGTTGCCTTAACCGTTATGTCAAT
The DNA here is from genome assembly GCF_020536995.1 of Dreissena polymorpha. NCBI lineage: Eukaryota > Metazoa > Mollusca > Bivalvia > Myida > Dreissenidae > Dreissena > Dreissena polymorpha. The sequence goes on from NC_068359.1 coordinate 60,135,619, forward strand.
AACTCCAATCATTGCGACTGAAGGAAATCCCATAAGTGGGAAAAACTGGACCGACGATAATATTATATCTCTGTTTCGCTGTTATGGCGAAGACTTCTGCGCTCAGACTGAAGTGTGTGGCATTAACAGATCAACTCGAGCCAAATCTCTGAATAATTCAGAATGGACACCTTGCTGTGATGGTTTGTTTCATCTATTTATTAAAAAATACATTCACGTCGTGAGATTTTCAATTACATTACATTTAATATTACGGATTGACTTTTTTTATAGATTATAAAGCGACTTAACTACCGATGGCTCACTTTGTGTTTGAGTCAATTAATTTACATGTTCAGTCTAACAAACAAACAAACCTATACGCGTAGCCGTATGCTTCATTTAATTCGAGGCATACACTATGCTTCTGTCGCAGGTTTTCCAGCACTGGAAGTCCGTTTTGACCTTACTTCATAATATAAACAATGTCATTGCTTTGTAGATTGCTATTGCGACGATTACTGTGAGTTCTACAGTGACTGCTGTTTCAAAAGCGTGTACTCTACATTTCGGCATGAGAATGAAGAGTGTTTATATCCATTGTCAAATCAAAATATTGACATAAAAGTCGACGTAGCGTTTTACATGTTGACCACTTGCAACAAAACTATAACCTGTTATGAACTGCAGCAAAATCCCTGGGGTCCTCTCCTGCCAGTATTTTCGCCCAGTCGCCAGAAAATATACATAAATAAGAATTGCGCAGCATGCAATGGGGTTCAGGACGGCAAAGAGTGGGGTTCTTACATAGTGTTCAAAAAATCGAATGCGTCTGATATTGATACAATACTCTCCGCCTTAAGATTCAGAACTTTTACAGCAAACTGCCATGCGTTTTTCACATACCCTGACGACGATTTATACATGTTAAGAAAGTTACAATGCTATAAAAAAAAGCTCTGGTAGACTCATGTCCGAAAAAACCTGCTCTGTGAATCAACAGTCTGCAATACCTTCGTCAATTTAATATAGATCAAAACAGTATCGCCGAATTATGTTCGAGTTCATTTCAATCTGTTTATGTTCATACCTGGCGTATTAACTATTATTTTAAAAACGTATTCTGCTTCATCTGCAACCATGATAAGTTACCAAACAAAAAGTGTGTTTTAGATTCCATAAATCCTTTGGAAGGTCTTTCAAATCAAAAGTTCATTACGCTTATTAAATGGATGCACACCGTTTCTGATGTGGATGAAGTGCCATTTTCAGCTTATGAAGTAAAGGTATTTCATGAAAAATTATATATATTAATAAATATAATTTCATCTTTTAATTTGTTGATCATCGTAGCAAATTACTTTAGCAAATTCAGAATCGTAGGATTTGTTTATAGTTCAACACTTATTGTTTTATTACACTTACGAAGAGTAAATCAAGTGTTCATTGAGAACTATTCTGGTTTTCGTAAATTGTTCACATTTCTACACTCCTATTTACATATATTATTGAAATTGTCGTTTTGTTTTCAGAACAAGAACAAAACCTGGTTGATACATTGCCCTGTTGGCCAAAAACGCAACCTCATGGGTGAATGCATTTTCGAACTACCAAAATGGCTCGCACTAACGGTTGGGTTTTTCGTAAAACTGATTATAGCTGAGCCGATTCGTTTACCAAATGAAACGTCCAAGGAAGATATTCAACAATTCTTCGAGGACATTGAATTTTACATTGAGACATCGATGAACATTGAAATTATATCTGAGTACGCCAACTTCATTACGGAATCAGATTCTGTCATCATAGACTATTTTGCTATCGTTTTTCATGCATCAAGCGAAATCACTCCATCCGTATTGATGAGTCAAATGAACCAGTTTCTTAAATCAAAATGGCTCGTCCGATTAAACAATACATCGATACTATGTAAACAAGAGCTAATGTCCCAAAGTGTTCGAAGTTTGTCTCACCTTCATGAAATACAAACAAAGCACGATCTCAAATTTCTAGAACGATTGTATAACTTAGTAATTATTGACAATCGGAACCCGAACTACCGGAAAATGCAGATGAATAAAATGCTTCTTCTAGGTAAAATATTTTTATGTCTTTTGGTTGAATTTGCTGAAGATGAAATTTTAATGTATGATGGATATTTGATATACATCGCAGAGTATGCAAAGTATTTTGGCGACATGGAATTTATGACCACCATCGATTTCACTGGTAAAGGTACATTCAAAGTGTGTTTGGATGACACACTATTCAAAGATTTTAAACAATTTGTTTTGGATAACAGGGCCATAAACGCGACCTATCAAAACACGTTTATGCTCACAATTTCGTGTATGATAAACCTTGCACTACATTACAACAACTGACTAGACATTGTTCAGCTGCAAATACATGATAGAGCATTATAAGGCAAGGCAATTGTGTTGGCCCTGTGCAATCGCGACTTTGATAAACAAAGAATTTAACCCTTTGCATGCTGGGAAATTTGTCGTCTGCTAAATGTCGTCTGCTGAATTTCCAAAATCAGCATTTTCTTCGATTTTTTTTTTAAAGAATACTATCAGAATAGCAAACAGTTTGGATCCTGATGAGACGCCACGTTCTGTGCCGTCTCATCTATATCCAAACTGTTTGCAAAGGCCTTTAACATTTGGTTCCAGCGCTGAAAGGGTTAAATAACACAACAATTGAAATGAGGTTTGAACGTTGATAGTTTGCCGCCAGGTGATTTCGAGAGGTTAAATGTTTACGTTCAACAAATTATTATAAAGCTAATCATCCTCTGTTCTGCAATACTTGGATGGAATAATGTGCTTGATAAAATTACGAATACGTTAACAATATTCAATTTTATTCATTTGTCTAATTTTTAACAGTTGCAATAGAATTGCTGTGTAAGTTAACTCCTCATTTGATTCTTTTAACGTAACGCTGTTCATCTACTGTCATGCTTCATGAAATGTCTAACCAAATAGTATGGTCATGTAAATGCCATAGACGCAATGCCTATATTATATCAACGAACATCTTAAAACCCTTAACATATTGGTAAGTATGGTAGCACTGGATCCCGTAGAAATTATCGGTTACAAACGTGAATGGTCTATACTAGGTTACGACGCACTCTGTATGCCTCTGTATAGCTGTTTTTCCAGAATATTGCATTGCTGTGGCTTATTTTTTATCATTTTTGCTTTTAAACGTTTTTTAAATTTATTTTTACCGTGCATTTTACACCTATGTAAATATATCTACAAATGATCTACCTCAATATCGTATACATGTGTTTTGTTCATTTACAAATATGTTGTAAAACATGCTAAAACTTATTCTGATTTCAATCTCAGTATCGTATGTGTTGTAATCATTTACAAATATGTTGTTAAACATGCTAACTCTTATTCTGATGTCAATCTCAGTATCGTATGTGTTGTGATCATTTATAAATACGTTGCTATACATGTTAACTCTTATTCTGATGTAAATCTCAGTTTCGTATCTGTTGTGATCCTTTACAAATATGTTGTTATACATGCTAACTCTTATTCTGATGTCAATCTCATTATCGTATGTGTTGTGATCATTTACAAATATGTTGTTATACATGCTAACTCTTCTTCTGATTTCAATCTCAGTTTCGTATTTGTTGTGATCATTTACAAATATGTGGTTATACATGCTAACGCTTATTCTGATTAAAATAAATATGCGTTAGAATATCATTGTGTTTAATCTATGATAAGTTTTCACAAAGATAATTCTTCAATTTTAACTAGTATGCATTTTGCATGATATGTCATAAGTAAAAACAGCCTTTAGAGATCTACCAAAACAATAAGCTTCAAAAGACAATTATGAAAAGACACCGGACTTTTATCATATTAGATTGAAGTAAGATTAGTTGATTATAAACAATTCTTAACAATGTCATGTTTTAACACGCAGTTCAATGTAACCGTTTATTAAAGGAAACGCATTTGGAAAAAATTCGCTCCCAATTATTGTTTCTCATATGATAAATGATTTTTGAAAAATTCTATAAAATCACATTCATGTAAATTTTTTGTACGTGATATGTTCTTAATGGTTTAATTACTACTTTTGCTTAACCAAGCCACAAGCAAGAGCATATTATTTGTTGGAGATTTCATAACTTTAAAGTACATAATTTGCTATCTCATTGAATCTGGTACTCTGTTAAAGAATAACACAATTGCATGTGATGTTGTGTTGAAAAACAAATTAAAAAATAAAAAGAAACAAGAGCTACGTTTTTGAAACACAATGCTCCCAGTGCGATTTGAAGTCCCCCGGCAGATATTCTGGAGAAAACAAAGTCCCTAACTTGGCCATAAATCAATGGACCAGAACGAACATCACCCTTCATCGGTTAGTCATTGTTCGTAGGCACACATACCAAAAATCAGCTCAATATCTGAAAGCATTGCCGAAAATAAACTCAGAAAAAAGTCCAAAGCCCATAACTACGAAAAACATCAATAGACCGGAACGATTTTTCACTTCTTCTGTAGCTAATGAAGCTAGACTAATATACAAAAAAAATAAGCTCATTATCTGAAAGCTTGGTTAAAAAACTCTCCGGAAAACGGTTATTATAGAAAAATATAATTCCAAGGCTCATAACTTTGCCAAAAATCAATGGACCGGAACACATTTCACACTTCATTTGTAGGCTTTCAAGGTAAACCTACATACCAAAATTCAGCTCAATAGCTGAATGCGTTAAAACATCCGGAAAACAGTAGCCCATCACTGCGCCAAAAATCAATGGACCAGAACGAATTACAAACTTCATCTGTAGGTCATGTGGGGAGACTCACGTACAAAAAAAATCAGCTAAATATTTAAAAGCGTTGCGTAAAAAACCGCCAGAAAAAGGTTATTATAGAGAAAATTTTACAAGTCCAAAGCCAGTAACTTAACCATTAATCAATGGACCGGAACAAAATTCTCTCTTCATCCGTACGGCGTTTATATAAAGACTCGCATACCAACAAAAATGATCGTGTTTGTTATCTGTTTGTTTTTTCTCTGCAATCAACATATCACTATCAATTGAGTATACAAGTTGGAATTAAACAATACCATGCAAAAACAACAACTAATTATTTTAAAAATTATGTAAAGTTAGACCTCAATAAAACGCTACAAAACTTCATTATTCAACATGTATTTACTGTTTAATAAATAAGTACGACTAATTATTTCAAATTAGTCTTTTGAGGAAACTTCATACTGTTGTTCATATGTTTAACAATATACATTACTCATTAGGTACATCAATCAAACACTAAGTGTATGATAGCTTACAGGTGTGAAAGCAGGAATATGATTGCAAGTTTGTGTCCCCTAACCCTCTGGGGGGTGGGGTGGGGAAATGACAACTTGTTCAACCACGCAGGGCATGAAAGAGCATGCGGGACGTGGTCATTGAGGGTGGATGACGTTTTTTGAACCTCAGGAGGAACAGCTGAGTAGATGAGGAAGCTCCTGAAACTCAGAATACGACGATGAGCCAGAGAAGTCCTCTGTTACAACACCCATTGACCACTTAGAACTGTTCAGCGTACTACATTATATGTTTAATGCCTGGCAACAAAAGTGCATAGCCGGTTCAAACAAGTCAACAGCCAAACCATCCTCTGAATCCAAGGGTCTAATTCTATTAGTTAGTTCTGCCATTTGTTCATGGTCAATGGGTGTTGTAACAGAGGAAACCTCTAGCTCATCGTCATTTGCTGAGGCTACAGAAGCTTCCTCATCTACTCCATAGTGCTCCTCTGAGACACTCAGTTGCTCCTCTTGAGGTTCAAAGAGCATGTCATCAACCCCCTCGATGATCAAGTCCTGCATGCTCTATCATGTTCTGCAGATAAAGCTGGGTGGGTGTTCTGTCCCCCTCCTCACTCAGTCTGGTGCAGTTCCATCCGCCACGGAAGCGGTCTAAGGCCCGCTGAATGAGTGGAACATACACAAGGTGTAAGCACCACATGCGTACTTCCGAGCTCAGGTCCAAGCGACCCGTCTCCTCTAGATGTTGGAAGAGCTGGTGGAATACATTGGTACATGCGGAATACATGTCCCTCCAGAGCCGCTCGATCCTCTGGTTGAGAACGCTCTTCCCAGTAATGAAGGATCCACGACCAGGGCCTCGATAGGAGATCATGAAGGCTCCAACACCTGTGTTTTCCAGACCGTTATCTGATCTAACTCTGGAAGGTACACCATACTGCCTGATACCATTTATGAAGGCTTTCGTCATCGTGGTTGCACGGTTGTTGGTGGAAACCTTCAGGATGACACACAGTCTCGAGTATCCGTCAATCCCACCGTGGACGACAAAGCCCCATCTGAAGATAAATAATATAAAATGACAGTAATATGTTATAGCGACATTTGCATGTTGCATAATAAATTGCAACATATAAACATGATAGTCATTACATATTAATTCACTAATGATTTATTTTATGCCTTTTGCTGCTTCAGTGGAAATGTGTGGCTTTAAATGTTAAACACAAATATCTCTCTTTACAGCACCAATAATAATTACTACCTATCTAAGAATTTATACCAGCATATAACATAGCTTTTTGCTATCAGATAAAAGACGTATAGAAGATGATTATTTTATAATCTAGGTAAAAATTAAATATATTAATTAGGCATGTCAAATCCATAACTAGTCAACCTGTTTTGGTACATGTATTTCATTGTTAACCAATTGTCATCATTCCTCGTAAATACAATAAAAAGTAAAGTAGGATATGCAAATATACCCTGTCTGCTTGATTGACTTGAATCTGTATTATCTCATCGATTAAAAAATGTTTGGTACTAAGTTTTATTGATTTTGTTGGACACTTACACCATGATTTAAAATTCATTCTTTATTATATACATTTGGAATCCTAAAAAGGATTTAAATATTGCAATACTCCACATCCAAGAGTTGAAAAATGAAGGTGTTGATGCTTCCAAGCCTGCTTTGTTGGAAGTTTGGAGAACAAAACTTGAGAATATTACTCTTGTATTTTCCTTTACAATAACCTTGCAATACTCAATATTTCTAATGGAGGACTTACTTTTTTTAGCTAAAATAGGCCCCATTCCCACAGCAATATTTATTTTTTCCCCCATATTTAATACAAAATTCTTTCTTCACTTAAGCAAATTGATTGCCATAGACTCGAACTTGTCAAGTTGTACAACACAGTCTTGAAACTAAATAAAATTGTAATACCTGCATAAGGTGTTTCATATTAGCAGATTGTGGCTAACTGGTAAACAAATACGTTATATGACCTATGCCTAATTTAACCCATTATCACTTAGATACGTATTTTGACCCATGTGTAGTCTCTTAGAAAGTTACATTTAATTACAATATCTTTTTTAATGTATTCAAGTTTTAAAGTCTTCATTTCCAACCCTAAGATACTGATGAGCAGAAGGCTGTTTTGGTTTTATGCTGTTTGCACAAAGTGATTTTCTCTTTTCTTCTGAGTGGGAAATGGTTATGCAACGTTAACTGTTTTACCTGATTAACTTCAGGTTTCCATCAATATGCCACAATGAATTTGGTGCCGCAACCTTGTAGACCCGTCGTCTAATGGAATGACACCATCTCAAAGCCACTGCTGCGGCATCAACTCGTATGAGTCTGTCAGCAACTCTGTCTCTGAACAATATGTCCTCGGCTCTGCAGCAGGTCTTGAACCATTCTCTGACCAAGGGACGGTTTCCTTTGGGTCACTTCTCGTACACGATCATCTAATGCATCATTTGACAGCACCGAGTATGTCTGCCTTAGCTTTAGACCAAAGGATCTGAAACAAATTCAGCTGGTTTTCTAGCATGTGTATCATGCAAATTGCATTTGAATAATGATAGAAACAATCATCACTTTAGCATTGTTGAACAACTAGCCCAAATCTGTATGCATTAAAAAAAACAGATTACAATACCCACTAGCTCGATTATATGAATCTGAAAATTGTAATAGCCAAAATAGCATATTATATAATGAGTAACATATATTGAGTGCTGGGAAATTTTGTCAGAAATGGGTGGATATATACTTCTTTGCAAGGGGAATGGGTCCTTATTTCAGCCCAAAATATCCTGGTCTATATAAAACGATTTTCGTGTCCCATTATTTCGATTAGAATTTTATTTTGAATTCTCTTTTTTATTTCTTGTTTTTAAAAATTCGAAGCAATTACCCCGGTATGTGCAAATCAAACCACTATCAAATCTGTGTCTTAAAACAATCACAAGCTACATGTATGATGACAAATACCTATACCTTGCAGTGACACAGGCCTTCATATTATCTGGGAAAATTGTGAAATGAAGGGTGCTTACAGGTAATTAATATAAATTTCTACGGTTACTGGAGAAACTCCATCTACATTTACATCTACATCGTACGGTGCTGCCGTCAAACTTGACAATTATGCGACGGGTGGTGAGAAGATAAAGTAAGAAATGGAAAGTAGTAAGAAGAGTTTGATATTTAAATGTCAGAAGGACAGTACAGATGCGTCCCAAGCTACGTTTCATCCATCTACCTCATGCCTCTCCGGCTACGATGGCCGCGGAGAGGATTGAACCTCAACCGGCACAGCCATGAGGGGTCATTGGGGTTTACTTTGTAGCTGGCGCTGACGACTTGATTAGAAACTTAAGTTTGCTAGTCCCTGCTTGAAGGATATCAAGTCAGGGGATTCTGCAACAGCGGCTGGTAGGCTGTTCCAGGTCGGTATAATACCGGGGGAAAAGCTATGCCTGTAGTAGGATGTCGATGTGGAGAACTTGATGTCATGGCTTGATCGGGTTCTGCTTGAGCCTGGGGAGAGGTATTTTGCTGCTGGGATGTCTATGAGATTGTTTGATATCTTGTAGATCATCGTCAGCTGGGCCTTTGTCCTCCGTGACTTCAGGGTTTCCCATTGCAGGTGATCAAGCATGGATGTGACGCTGCTAGTGTTATGGTAGCGGTTCGTCACATACCTGGCTGCCCTTCTCTGGACCATCTCCAGATCGTGAGTCTGGTCCTTCTGGTATGGGTTCCAGACCATGCTGCAGTATTCTAGGTTTGGACGAACGAGTGAAAAGTAGACAGCACTTTCTACATTCTCGTTGTCAATCCTTAAATTTCTGCGGAGGAATCCCAGCGTGCTGTTTCCTTTCCGTGTTACGTTCTGGATGTGAGGCTTCCAGGACATGTCTTTCGTCAGTTCCACTCCGAGGTACTTTGACGTCTCTTCACTGGCAAGTATTTGGCCTTAGAGGGTGTAGGTGTGCAGTATTGGAGATCGTTTTCTGTGGACTCGCAGGATGCTGCACTCCTCTGGGTGGAATGACATTCCCCAGAGTTTCTCCCATTGCCACAACCGATGGAGGTCTTCCTGCAGATGGTCGCAGTCGCTATCTGATTCTATTTGTCTGTAGACCACGCAGTCGTCCGCAAACAGTCTTGTCTTGGATGAAACTCGAAGGGGGAGGTCGTTTATAAATACCAGGAAGAGGATCGGTCCAAGCACACTCCCCTGAGGCACTCCGCTGACTACAGGGGCAGGATCTGAGGTAGCACCATCTACAACAACTCGCTGCGTTCTGTCGGTCAGGAAGGCTTTAATCCATTCCAACGTCTGGCCGCGTATAATGTAGTGGTGCAGTTTTGTCAGCAGATGCTTGTGGGGGACCTTGTCGAACGCCTTACTGAAGTCCAGGATGGCTAGGTCGTGTTGTTTACCTTTGTCTAAGGACTTCAGTAGTTCATCTGACAAGGTTAGGAGTTGTGTTTCGCAGCTCCGCCGCATTCTGAAACCATGTTGGCAGTCGGTAAGGATGTTGTTACTGTCCAGGTGTCCCATGACATTGCTGACAATGATGTGCTCTAACATCTTGCAGCATATACAAGTGAGTGACACAGGGCGGTAGTTGCTCGCTTTATACCTGCCCCCCTTCTTGAATATGGCTGAAACTGTTGCTGTCTTCCATAAATCTGGAATTGAGCCTGTTGTTAGGCATATCTGGTATATGTAGCCAAGGTACGGAGCACATTCATTTCATGTTAATATTTCTTTCAAATTTCAAATATTATGAACTATACCTAAGACTTCGCTTGACCGATGAGTCAGACACATGCAGAAGATCTGCCATTTGTCGTCTTGTAAAACCAGCTTCAATTAAGAATTCCAGCTGTTCTCGAGATATGACATACACAGGACGACCTCTTGTCCTCTGTTGATTGGCAGAACAGAACCTGGCCGATGGAACAGAGGAACTAAAATCAGAAAAAAACACTTTTAACTATTAATTAGCAATGCTCCTTAATCATATGTCAGCGTTTGTTCCCAATTACCTGGAACCGGACCTATTCCAATTATTGCAAATTAAGAAAAATCCCAATCAATACAAAAAAACTCGAAAAATGCTGATATATAAATGTTGTCAACGACGTTTAAAAGTTCGCATGAAATGCTCTTGAATAAATCCAATTAAATCCAGTTTTTTGCCCCTTCATGGTATCTTATTTACACAATTTGTTAATTTATTGGGGTCCAGAAAGGCCAAAAACCAAAAAGAACACATACGAAAAAGGCTGAATACCAAAAGGGCTACAAACATACCACAAAGGCAGAAAAATGGTTTTGGGTTTTGATTTTCTGCCTTTCTGGATCTCAATCATGCCCATCCTCTATATTGATTCACGTATGCATACTCATGATAATGTAGTGTTTCCTTCTGCAAAAATATTTCCATTGACAGTAAACATTCAGATTAAAAAACAACATTTGTTTGTTACAGAATTTTAATATGCTAATGCAAAGTGGATCTAGAAAGAAGGATACATTTTGTATCTGAAATTTAAACACAACAGCTGATTTAACTAGTTCGGTGTTTAAAACAAAAAAATGTCTACTGTATTCCTGTAAATTTACATGCTTGAAAGTATTTTGTAAACACACAGGAATGTAAATACAGTCTAGCTTACAATAGAATTGTTACTTCCATATGACCTTTCTTAATCCAATTTAATAAGTTTAACATTTAAAACAATACAGTGTGTTTTCTTATGTTAAAATAACTGTCCAGTTACCCAAACTACACCTTTGTGAGCGACAATGAGGTCTCAAGGACGGCAGGCCTGGGCGATTGTTTCACGAATGCCTCCTTACATGGTCTTATCCTCGACATTTACCTGATTTCGCGATACCGTTTTATCGTCTGTACCTTCATCAAATGTAAGTTTTTACACACGGAGTGAACAGCATGTAAACATACCGTTAAGAACTTTATTTTTGTAAAACGTTAAGTTATTGAAATACATAAGCAAACATCTTAAGTGTTTTTTTGCAGTTAGTGCGGATATCTTTAATTTAAGAATAAATCATTAAATACGTCTGAAATCGGTGACAATCTTTCACTTTGAAGGCAGCATATCCATGAACATTCAAATCAAATCAAATCAAATTTTATTTTAAGTCGGTACATGTGTAACAAAGAAACATTAGCTATGAATAGCTATTAACCGACATTTACAATAATAGCAATAAATAACATGCATATTTAAAACAAACATCAGCATTAAATGATACATAATCAATCCTATAGACTTTTAAGACATGAGGTATTTAAAACAAATATATTCATGCAGAGGCAAAATTTAAATAACTGGCAGACTACAAACATCACAAATACAATTGGCAGAAATAATACATTAAATTAAAATTTGTGTTGAAGTTGCTGATCTTGACCTAGGTCTAAAAACTGCAATAAAACAAAATCAATAAGAAACTGAATAGGAAAATAAGCACAAAAGTGCGACAAATAAGACAATTCTAAAAAACATATATCCCCCAAATCAGATTTGGAAAGAACTGATCAGCAACTTCCTCACAAGTGCATAACACACATTAGAATATATTTCATAGTTAAGACATGAAAAGCAGCAAATACATGCACACAAATTAGGCAAAAACAAAAGTACTCACGCTCTTAGGGTTATAGAGACTGGAAAGGGATGATAACTACACATACAAACAAAGCAAACAGAAGAAAGCAAGGAAAATGCAAGCAAAAATAAATAAAAGCAGTACAAATAAAACTAAATGCAAACAAAACTACAACTAAATTTAGTAAATAAATAAGGCTATGAAGCTGCGGAACAGCAAGAACAAGCGCAACTCTCTCCACTCCATGCGCTGACCAGACTTCGGAAGCAATTGTAGTTCGATTGGTCTCTGAAGTTTTGCGGTAGAGAATTCCAAAGCCTGGCCGCGCTGAAGCGGAAAGAGCTAATGCCGTATCTTGTGGTCCTTACCTTAGGTATAACAGCAGTATTGGAGTACCTGAAAGAATATGAAGTCTGTTTAACAGTTAACAGGTCATGTAAGTATGAAGGTGTGTCTCTATGTATTATTTTGAAAGATTCTAAAGCTATAGATCTTAAGCGACGTACATTCAACGATGGTAATTTAGATTTGGATAATAGTTCACAATAGGTAGAAGTATAATCCGAGTAGATGAAACGGAGTGCACGCTCTTGTATTTTTTCAATTTTTTTAGTGTTGACTTTGCCACAGAAATGCCATGGATCATTTACAAATGAATTTTTTGCCAAGAACACAGTCTTATTAGATAAAGTTATTTTGATGTTTTTCACATTGTCATAAGCAGCATAAAAAATGTCTTTAATGTAATATTTGAAATTCTTATGAATAATTGTTTAAAAACATATTTGAAATAAGCACCACTTACCGGTGTATTAACAATCATTAACGTTAAATTGTGAGACTCAAGAGATCCTGTAAGTTGATTAATGTGAAAAAACATTGAAACGTTAATACAATATAAATTCAAGAACACTTATATAGCGCAAACAATATTTGACAAAACTTCATTGCGCTGTAAACAATTCCATCACTGAAAAAGCTTATTGGTAATACAAATGCAACATATATGCGTTCCAAGTTTTGTTTTTAACTGGAATTCGATTTGAGAGCTTTCCACCACTTGGGTCCAATAACTTCTATCAATCTTTCAGATAGTTTTGTTTGAGTCCTTGGGATATTGAAGTTATTATCATTAATTGATCTTAGTTGATCCCCAGTTGTGATCAGCACTCTGATATATATTAAAGCGGTTCCACATTAGTTCTAAACATGAGCACGAGTAAGATTACATGTGCATGTATAGGGTACCAGTGCAGTAACCTTAAGATCTCCTTTATCGGTTGATCATGCGAAGCAAAAATCGGCGTCAATTCTGGCTGCTCGATTTTGAATTCTCTGCAGTCAGTTGAACTAATTTTTATTTTCACTGAAAAGTCTAGATGAGAATGCATTAGGAAGTGCACAAGGACCTTTGCATATTTTTGTGATAAATGCCTTCTAACTATTTTGAGTTTTTTTTATTGCGAACTAGCGATTTGAAATTTTCTTGTGATTTGCAGCTCAAAACATAAAGTGTTATTCATTTGTACACTTAGGTCTTGACGATGATACATAGAGAATAACAGGTTACTGCCTGATCGTTTAGTAAAATATCAGGCGAGGCTACGAATAAAATAACGCCGAGGCTTGCCGAGCCGTTATTTTATTCGTGCCGAGCCTGATATATTACAAAACGATCAGGCAGTAACCTGTTTTTCTGTTTATCATACTGACACCACTCACTCCAAAGAAATAATGAAAAATAATCGCTACGCCTTGGAGCCGCTGCATTCGTTAATCGCGTATGAATCTTTTTAAAAATAGCATTGTTCCGCAGTACGAAAAGTAGCGCTATTTAATGTAATTTAATAAGGCTGTTTCTTTCTCTTTCTACTTTAATTCGGCAAAAAAACGTTAAGCATCACTAATTAATTATACAAAATGAAAGCATATATTATACATTTTAAAGGCGAAACTTGATAACCGTTGTTACATGTCAAGGCCAGTGCAGTCGCTCACGACAGTCACGTCTTCGCAGTGTGTCAACACGTGTAAAGAACTGAATGATGTTTTTTATTAGAATGTGGAATATATACTGCGCGTTTGATTTACTGTGGTGATAGTGCGTAGATATTGAGGTTCTGCACGTTAAGTACACCTCCAAAAACAACATTTATTGGATTACGGCCAGGAAACTGTGCTTGTGGAACTGCCGTGTGGGTGGGGAGAGAAATGTTCATTTCGGGAGTGTTGACAGAAGTGCATGAAACAGATGGAGATTCAGTAGAACATGATGCCAAAAGGTTTGAACATCTTTGTGTGTTTGTTCGGAAATTTCTGCAATGATGAACAATCTCGGTTGGACAATACTTGAATCCAGACGTCAAACAGCCAAAGTTGTCATGATGTACAGGATCGTTAACAACTTAATGAGTGGGCATCAACGCCAGAAGTGTACTTATACCAGCAGGAGTGCACACCAGAGGCCATGCACACCGCTAAATAGTGCCATTTACCACCGTTAACGCCTACCAGTTTTCCTTTTTTTCAAACTGAAAAACGCCTCTGGAATGGTCTCCCAGAACAGGTGGTCACTTCCCCGTCCATAGGTGTCTTCAAGACTAGGATGGGAGAGCTATATAAATAACTCTGGACATTAACCGAGAGATAGAGATTTCTCTGTAATTGATTATTGACTGTACGTTTTTGTGTCCTGTTATTTGCATGATTTCGGTGGATGCGATATTGGAATCCCTTAGTTTTTGAACAAGGTGTTTTCTTGCAGAATGATAACTTATGTTTTTTGTTTTTTCAAAACTGGCCTCGATTGCCATAGTTTTCAACATCTTGGCAATTTTTTTCATCAAGTTTCTGCCGTAGGATACCACTGATCAGAACTGTCAGTTGAGGGCACGGTTCTTGTTGCCAGGTAGAATTGGCTATCATCAGTGCTGAAGCTGGGGGGCCTTTTATCACTGTACTGTTTGTAAATGTAAATAGGGTACCTATTTCCTAACTGTGGGGAGGAAAACATCTTAGAATGAATTGTTCTGGCATCTGATGCATCTGCTCCAATGCGGGTCTTTGTCTGCCGTTCATTGAACTCCAGAAATTCATTTCCTGAAGCATCTGTCTTGAGTTTGACATCACCCTATCTTAAAAAATGTGTATAATAATCGGAAGTTGTTTCATTATCTTTCAGTAAGTATTCAGGACTGTTCATGTAAAATTCAAGATGTTTGAGGATAAACAAATGATTAATTTGGTGTAATACGGGATTAAAGATATGCATTCCCAACAATTTATCAAATTTTAGACTCTCATTTTTAGCACTGAAAGTCTGTCATTTAATAATTTAGATAACCTTAAATGGTAATGCTCATGGGTTCCTCGTAGGGAGTTGTTTAACCAAATCGTATTCAGGAGTGAGTTTGGCGTTGTTGCACCCAAAATGTTGTCTGTGTAGAGTTTTTGTATTTCTTTGTCAGATAATGCGGAAACCTTAATAATAATTAATTATTTAAAATTAAATCATTATTTAATGCATATGACATTGGGTTTTTTTTGTACCCTTATCTGAAATAGAAACAATTAATACATGCAATTAAGTATATAATCAATACAATATATGTATGCATTCAAATGAAATACACATTAATAATGACTAGCGTTGCATGGCGGTGTGAATATTACTCGCAATAAGTTATTTTAATAAATAACTAATAAACACAACCGTAACCGTCAGATGTCTTAAATAACAATACAAACAATTGACAGATAAAATAAATAAAAGATTCAAATAAGTTACCTGCATGAATATAAAATGTCCTACACAAATAATATAATGTTTCAATCAAAGATTGAATGGCTGTCTGAAGCAACCTTCAGCAAACAACTGAATAAAGGAGGGAAAGTGTATGATTGGTTGTTACGTGCATGTGCTAAATAAGATTAAATTCAACTATATATTAACTATAAAATAACTAAGACTACAGACTTTATATCAGAGCTACATAAAACTACTCGACATGAATAACGAATAACTTACTAACGATAAATATGAATGTATACCCTGTGACACTTTCATTTGATTATTTAACATTTACATTTATCGCGATTATACATTAAGCCGTAAAATTATTGTTTTTCTTTTCTTTGCATTTTCATTTAAAGAACATGAAAGTTTATCTGGCTATTAATTTGTTGTTTCGTTTTATTGTGAAATGAAAGTTCATTTGCATATTGTTTACTCATTTTAAATGTTATCACGATTATTGTATGACTGCATTGGACGTGAACATTTGTGTTGTGAGTTTACTGGCTTTCAAAAAGACGGCCACTTAGTATTAAAACTCTATTCAAACATCAAACTGGTTAGATCATTTTTGTTGAGTTCACGATCGTAAATATCGATGCTCCATGCATGCGTGCTGACATGTGTGCGTGCGTGTGTCTGTCGTAGTTTGTCTGGACCGTTACTTTGTCATTAATCATGCAATTATAAAATAACTACAAATAGTAAGCATCTTTACTCTTGCGACAATTTGTCATTTGTGATACGCGTCCTTCAGCCTCAAAGGTAAAGGTCACACCAAAAGGTCAATTGTATTTTTTTCCCATTTACTAGCTTTTCCGGACTGTATCTTCGTCATTTATCGCGCAATTATGAAATAAAAAAAGTCTGTACAGAATGTAACTTTATCATTCATCATTTCATTTTTATATTCACTACCTAACTTGTTAACCGATGCTCTATGTGTTACTTCCTAATTGCTCAAGGTCTCACATTATAAACAAAAAACTGCTGGTCTATATTGTTTTTTCATCATTCATGTGTTACCCCTTAATTGTTGCTCTTGTTTTCATGTGTTTGTCGCTTATTCAGAACATTATTTTTTTTATTATTAAGTGTATTGCATATTTATTTATGCAGTTTTTTTATTGATGTTTTACAGATAACCCCTCATGCATAATACATATCAAATGCCCTGTGCTTTGTACACACTTATTACGGCTGAATTTGCAGAATATAAAACAAAACGCGAATATCAATTACATTTATGTAAAATGTATACATGCTCATACAAGACATATATTGTATTTAACATAAGTTCGTTCCCATGATTGATAATATTTAACATACTAAAAAGACACCAATAGTGTGTCTATAAAATTACCAAAAGTGTCTGCTTTAATTCGATTATTTAACACAAACATTTACCCCTAATATCCATCTAGCCGTCAAATTATTGTTTACTTTCTTTGCATTTTCATTTCAAGAGCATGAAAGTTCATTTGGCTATTTTATTGTTGTTTCGTTTTAGTTTGAAATGAAAGTTAATTTGAATTGTGTGTTTTCATTTAATTTGCTATCACAATTATTGTAAGACTGTTTTGTCCTGTGAGTTTACTGGTCTTCAATAAGACGGCCACTTAATTTGTATTTTTTTCCCATTCAACAGCTTTTCCAGACTGTAACTTCGACATTCATCGTGCATTTTGAAACAATTTTCCACAAATTTCCATACGCAGAATACGATGTGTCATCTTTTAAAATCTTATTAACTCCTTCAAAGGTCACGGTAAATTTTGAATTAAAACAGTCTGTACAGAATGTAACCTTATCATTCATCATTTTATAGTCATTTACATCACTTGTTAACCGTGTTTGCACGTACAACTATGTGTTACTTCTAATTTCTCAAAGTCTCACATTATCAATAATGCCCATAAAACTGCTTCGTGTGTCACCCTTTAATTGTTGCTCTTGTTTTCATTTGTTTTTCGCTTATTCAGAACATTAAATGTTTATTATGAATTATATTGAATTGCATATTTATGTTTACAATGTTATTGATGTTTTTACATAAAACAAATTAAGGCATAATACATTTCAAATTTCCTGTGATTTGTACACACTTATTACTTCTGAATTTGCAGAATATAAAACAAAAAGTGAATATCAATTACATATATATTTAAAATTTATACGTGCACTTAGAAGGCATATACTGCATTTAACATTAGTTTGTTCTCTCCACGATTGAAATGTATTGAATGTATTTCCTTAAGACGCGGTTTTCATTCCACACGCATTAGATGCCTGGCATTTATTGTGCCATGAAATTGTGTCACAAGATTTGTGCCAATGATATCTTGATTGAGTTTGAAAATGATTCCAATTGGAGAAAAAACATGGCTGCTAGGGGGGGGGGCATTTTTCCTTATATGGCTATAGTTAAACCTTATAAACACTCTAGAGTCTATATTATTGTCTGATCTTCATGAAACTTGGTTAGAAGATTTGTCCAAATGATATCTTTGACGAGTTCAAAAATGGTTTCAGTTGATTGCATAATACTGCCGCCAGGGGGAAGGGCTTTTTCCTTACATGGCTATATTAAAACCTTGCTAACACTCTAAACTCCACATTTATTGTCCAATCTTCATGAAAATTGGTCTGAAGATTTGTCCAAAAGATATCTTGGCCGATGTTCGAAAATGTTTCAGGTTGGTTGAAAAACATGACTGCCTGGGGGCCCGGCATTTTTCGTTGTATGGTTATAGTAAAAACTTGTTAACACTCTAAATGTCACATTTATTGTTCAATCATCATGAAACTTGGTCAGAACAAGTTCGGACCGCCGATCATTGGCGTTCAATAAATGCTGCTAAATGAACGATTATTGACATTGACAAATGTTCGATGTACACACTTCATGATGGAAATAAAGCTCACGTTAATGTCAGTGTGATTTTCTTCCGGCATTTAGTTATGTGCACATTTAAGTGTAAACATTATGACCGCTTATGTAAGCTTTGCGGTTGTAACATCAAGTAAACAAATCTCATTTAGCGGCCTTGTTGCTTTTTTTCAAATATTTAAGAATATCTTCATGCAGGTAATGAATTGAAATACAATGGTTAGATAGTATCATTTGGCTATAAACATCGCGAGAAACGTGTTTTCTCATTATTAGATTCTACATCTACGAATTTTTCTCAACATGTTTATGTTATGTTTTACTCATCTGGAACCAACATAATAAGTTCGACGCGCCTTTATGGTATATTTAAGTGACTCAGACTTAAAAATTTGTAAAAAAAACATTACTTATGCTTCAAACGGTTTTTCTTAATCAGTATATCGTAGTGCTATGTTAACCAACATAGCACAAAATGTTAGACGTTTTCAACAAAATAAAGACATAATTACCAATACGATTTATTTATAGGAAGCAGTTGCAAGTAATTAAGTCATATCTCGGAATAATTATAGCACATTTAATTACATATAAGATGTCTACTTATCCATATTTATTTTATAAACAAAACAATATGTATCAGATACATTTAAGGCACGGTGATTGTTAACAATATGACAGATGTATTTTTAATTTATTCGATTTCAACCAGAAGGCATTGAAGAGGGAATTTGTATCTTAGGAGGAGCAATTTCAGCACTTATGAGGTCTGTGTGTACGTACTTAGTTGCGCACGTAGAAATAAAGAGGGTCAAAAACAACATGCTATTATTGTAATATCAATTTATTTAATATTTTTAATAATTTACTTTGACTGTTGTGTATTTCATAGAAGTTCGTTGTAGATTCATTTGAAAATATTACCTTTGCAGACATAAAATTTGCAAGAAACTTTATTGTTTTTAACTATGTTTTTTTTCTGTATACGTATGTTACACAATTGCATGCGTTATTTAAGAGCGAACCGTGTCGAGAGGTAACGGGATTTGCAATTTTAATCACATAATCACACTGCATAAGTAAGAAGATAAATACCAATATAAACATGATATCGTTATCTACGTTCATATAAGAAGGTCAACTGCGAAGGAATAAACGTCATGCAATAAGAAAAAGATTGTACTTATAAAAATAAATTATCTACTTCTTAGTTGTGCATATTACAAGTTATTTGTAACAATACGTTCACACGTATTTGAATTTAATCCATTAGCTTCACAAGTTAACATTTTTCTAATACTCGGGTCTTTTTGCTTAAAACATATATTTATCATTATTTCTCAATGTACATACTTTTAGTTTGTGTATACAGTTAATGGTGATGCCATGTATTTTCGTTTTGCCATTTACAGATACACTGATCAGCATATTACCATCGGCTGAGCAGGCACCTTCAATGTTCCTCAGCCTCATATCATATTCAACGATTTCTCGAAAATTCGTAAGTCTGTTTTAGCAGGTTAAGCCTCAACTGACGAAATTCATTTAAAAAATATATCATGGTCGAATATTACAATGTGTAAAAACAAACACAAACAATTGTATAAGAGAAATTTTATTTCAAAAATACATATACATATATACACAATTGAAATAGACCTTTATGGTCCTTGTTCAACATGAGGTTATATCTACATAAATTTACAATTTTGCAACAATCAGTTCTTTTATACATATTATGATGTAATTGTAATATTCATATCAGTGTATAAACAAATTATAAATGTATTTACAAATTTGCTAATCGAGTATGTTCATAAAAACAAAAATATGGTATGTATATGTACACTACTTTATATTTATAAAGAATTTAATTCTAATGAATTACACCATACTCACGTGCAAATTTTATTTTACAGCACTTCTAAATCTTTAATATTTGAATTTGTTTTATTAGAGATTTAAGGCAATTTACAACATCTTTAATTTTATAATAGTTTTATGAATCAAGGCAAAAAGATGTTTTATGGCTGTGGTCACGTATTTCATAATACCAAGTTTTACACGACGTTGTTCATTTGTTACAAATATGACAACAATATCAATTATTGCACTATTTGTTTTCAAGTATTTCTTGTGAACAATTTATTTCAACTAATATTATTTAACAATAGAAGTATATTCACAACAAATACAAAGTAGATAATGTTAAAATGTTCTACACAGCAAACAATAATAACAACCCCTGATAAGTGCTATTAGAATAATCAATTATCGTACCCTATGCTAGCAAAAGAATTAATTACAAAACACACAATGAGCATTTAACACCAACCTCATAATATTGCAATTCCAATTGCAAAGCTTGACTTAACTTAGAGAATGACAACTATAGGATATAACACATCAGACACAAAACTCACAAGCACTGCTTATTAAGGGGTAAGAGTTTTTTTTAATATTCGCTCTGTAAATATATTAATATGCGACAAATCTTTATTGTTTTTCACGGAAAGAAATCGTCAAAAACGAGTCAACGCTCGAACGCACGCATGGGCATCACAACATTATTCAGGCTCCACGTGAGCACCATATGCTCAGATCAGCTAAAATAAGTGATGCATTTACAGACAAAAACACAATATGCAACAGTAATACATAGATAAACATGTATTACTAGCCCACGATATATACCGTTTACACATATATGTTCTTGTTACTCTTAAATTCATTACAGAAGTGAGACATAGTGTTTTGAAATTATGACGACATAAAACCATAGATCTGCAAGCTATATTAAGAATAAAATACAGGTTAATTTCTTTAATACAGGTTAATTTCTTTTAATGAAGTGGCCTTTAACGTAAAAATTGTGTATGTTTTTCAATGATTTACAAGTGTTTTTTTTTTTAAATCTCTTATATGTCGTTTCGAAACCTTTCATCAATTATGCCATACACGAAAGGATTGACTATTGTATAAAGGAAATACAGCCTCAAAAAGAAGAAAAACAGCACATTTTCCTCATCAGGCATCTCATTTAGGACGTTCACCGTCTTAAAGCTTATCAGCACGACGAAAAGAAACATGGTGACTACAAATGTGACTGTTAGGACCAGCATTATTATTGTTTTTTGCTTCAGTCTTTGAAACCTTTCTTCCCTGACTGTTGTTGCACTGATTGCAATGTTATTGGACGTTCGGGTGTCTGAAGTATTCTGCCGTTCGAAAAATGCGATAATGTTTGTTCTTGATCTTTGGATGATACATTGATATTTTATATCCAACATACCTGACTTTCATTTTGACTTGTTCGGCCAACAACATTTTTCGGTAATGAGACCGGTACTACCTTAGAAAAGTCTGGTAAAGAAGTAGGCTGTGTACTGCCAGATACTGATGCAATCTCTGAGACATCTTTTCTTACAGTTTTTAGTTCTGACTCCACATCTTGAGCTTTTGCTGGCCTTTTTTAATTTATTTCTCTGTCGAAACAACGTAATAGATGTTATTGAATTTAGGCAAAGGAGGACTAGCAGTGAAATACCAACAGGGAAAATAAAAACAAAACCTATGCTGAACATGCCCGCGACTTCTTGTGCTAAGTAAGTTTTATCACACACAGACACGTTAACAGAAACAATTATATCTACCGTTTGTTTGTAAGTATATTTTCCCTAGACAAGTGCAACCCACCTTGCTACAGCAGCAGAAATAACTAGGGCTTATATACATAGCTTCATCGCAAGCGGTGTTGTTATCTGCCAGCGGAGCGGTCGGCAAATCTTCCGAACAATCACGAGCAAAAAGAGAATCCAAGTTGATCCCCAAGATGTAAAAACATTAAAGAACGTTTTGGCTTTGCAAATCTAGATATATGGGTTGTCATGCCAATTCAACAAAATGTATATTTCACCCGGGGAAATCGTGATGCAGCTTGTTAAGTCGATGGTAGCCATCATGAGTAAGAAACAGCGGAAGTTCCCTCAATCCCGACGGCGGCCGTATATCACCAAATCAGAACATTTCCGATGATTCCAACCAAAGCTACAATACCTATAAATAGTATCATGGGTAAAATAGCCCGCTGCAGTCGCAAGTTCAGCATTATTGCGATTTGCTTCAAATAATTGTCATTTTCGCTAATTTCCAACGAGTTATTTGTGCTATTCCATAACATGATGAACGCAAATGTAATGAATCTGCGGCTGATAAAACAACAGTCTGAACGATATCCACAGTGATAAGCAGCTCTTTATATATACTTTGACCGCCGTGTTGCATTTCCGGTTCAAGAAACGAGCTACGATGTTCGAGCGGCAAAAGAGCTAACGTGAACAAACATTTGAAATGAGAGCAGTTTCCTACAAAGGTCGCTGAAAAGCAACGGAAGCTGGTACCCATTATACTCGGGTGTCTTGTGATTCCATTGTAAATAATTTCGGTAAAGGTTTACTAAATATGTGTCAACTGATATGGTCGAGTGAGGGTAGAAGATTAAACGGGCATTACTTATAACGGTATGGGTTAAGTAGATAATTTTCTAATGTATCATCATAATAAACACTATTTTCAAATCATTCGCCTCTATTCCTATTGTTTAAAGTGAGTAGTGGGTTTCATCGTCACTTGACATAGTAATTCGAAGTGTTTTAAATTTGATGACAAATATACAGTGTATGTTTATAAGCGATATAACAAATTAATAAGATACCTATATATATGATTTATGATAATAAATTCACGAAAATGTGGATGTTGATTGTCACACGTTGATATTTACAAACTTTATATGGAAATACGGTAACATATATAAAACTTGCGATATTAAAAACCTTGGTTTTCAAATATTATAACTATCCACAGTGTTTATGTACAAAAGATCTGTTTACATAGTAATATAAACAAAATAATTTGGAAATTCAAAAATACATAATCGGTCGCTGAGGGCTCGACATTTCATATTACAAACAAGAGCACCGCATATCGGGTGCCACGCTCGGCTGCGAAAGCTTGTCAGAATTACTTTTTTTAGAGATCACAGTGACCTTGTCCTTTGACCAAGTGACCCAACAAGAGATGTGTTTGTTAGAAACACAATGTCCCCTACTGCGCCGCATTGAAATAACATTTCTATTTATCATTTGGCAGGTATGGAAATCATCTCCCTTTGAAGGTTATTACTTCCTTTGAATTTTGTCCAATCCAACCGGGGGTGGGTGGGGAGGGTCTCACATTCAATTATAACGATGTCAGACATCACTGACAACCAAGGCCTGTGATTTAAAAGAGATCATAGACAGAGTTAATCATGTATCTATGGGTATAAATTCACAGGTATGTAATGAACATCAAAGAAATTATAATCATATCATTTAAAAAAACTTTGACAAATCAATCAGTTGGGTTATAAATCATCAAAATAATAAATCTGTACAGTAACTGTGAAAAGAACTTCAATTCTTGGTAAGGAAATATATAATATGGGATTTATAATTATATAAACTACTTCCCTTGAAAATAATTGTCTTGTAACACATGTCTATTTTTAGTAGCATATGATTAAAAGCCTCTACCGTGACTGTAGATTCACCACTCAAAATGTGCAGCTCCATTAGATACACATGCATGCCAAATATATAAAGTGGCTATGTTCAATATTGAATAATTTTCTCCCTTTTTGAAGCTTATTACTTCCCTTAAATCTGTATTTTTGACCATTGACCGTAAAAGATGACCTTGACCATGACCTGTCACCACAATGTGTTAGTCAGAAACACAATGCCGCCAACTGCGCTGCTTTGATTTATTTAACAAAAATATATACGTGGGTAGGTCAGATAACTATGTCCATTTAAAGCTTAATACTTCCATTGACTTTGTTTTTTTTTTACCCTAGACTTTGAAGGATGATGTTCACCTTGAAATTTTACCACTCAAAATGTGCAGCTCCATGAGATACACATGCATGCCAAATATCAAGGTGCTATCTTCAATATTTAAAAAGTTGTGGCCAATGTTAAGGTTTTAGCACAACGCCAACGGCGGACGGCCCACGGCAGACGACGAGCTGGCTATGACAATAGCTCCAGTTTTCTCCGAAAGCAGCCTCGCTTAAAACTATAATATATATAATGCTCGAACCATTCGTATCATTGTTACAGTGTTTAATTGCTATTGAGTCGGTGATGGTTTAGTAGTGTCGTAGATGTATTGCCCTGGAAACAGATAATTTGTATTAATCTGCCACTATGAATCAATGCACAGTGGAATCAAATGGAATCAGCAGGCCATTGGCTCAATCGTATCGTGACATAGTGATGATCTCGGTGTTGTAATTGAAGTGAGAGCATATACATTTTTGTAACATAAAAAGTACACTTTGATCTATTATATGTCAATAATAATATTTATAATGTTGCTTATTATAATTGCAAAATTGTCTTTAAGAATGATGTACCTGTGTCATTAAATTTCATGATAAATTTTGTCTTTTTTAAACAAATTTAATTGTAAATTTACTCGATGTAAATTTAAATATATAATATCCCACAGATGTAAAATTGTTAAACTCATA
This sequence comes from Dreissena polymorpha, assembly GCF_020536995.1. Taxonomy (NCBI): domain Eukaryota; kingdom Metazoa; phylum Mollusca; class Bivalvia; order Myida; family Dreissenidae; genus Dreissena; species Dreissena polymorpha. The sequence goes on from NC_068359.1 coordinate 60,160,863, forward strand.
ATATGGCTTATTTATCAGTTACATAGTGATCAGAATACATTTTGAAAAAGCAGTCACAAATAATACTTCTCAGTCCAAAACCGTTTTATTTACACAAATACAGACAACCACTCACTACTTGTCTGGAATCTAGTCATGAACTGACCTGAGCCTAACCACAGTTTACCACTCCCTTCAAAGCCTTTGCATTGCTAATGTTCATATAATTGACAATATATCCATCGTCTTTTAACGTCTAATAAGGCAAACCCTTTGAACAAACGCCTAATGAACCAGTGTCTTGAACTTCATGCACATATTTAATGACCATGAAATTGTGCTCAAGATGGTTTTTTGTATATATAAGCTTTTATTTCTTCAATAATTACGAAAAGTGGAAGAGTATTTTCTAGTAAACAATGCCAATTACATCATTAATTGGGGAAAATTACTGAACTATTCACCCTATGCATTCAGAAAAATAATAATACTCTGAGCGGAGTGTGACTTCAAACTTAGTGCAATCATGTTAGAGTAGAAAGAGCCTTTTTGTGTTTTATGTTTTTTGCTTTTATTATAAGTATCTCATACTTTGGTGTTTTCCTTATCCTTTGGAGGTAACGAAAGATGTCATTTTACTTTATGATGTATTTCAGTACTTTTATTAAATTAAAGTTTTTTGGTATTTTCTCTCCTGTTCTTTGAATATGGAAAAAGGTTGGAATGCGTTGTTTTCTACAGAATTGTGTATTTGGTTTAACAATAGAGTATAATTATGAAATACGTTTATGTATTGTCCTCGGTGGTAATGAAAAGGTCATAGACCGGACGGACTCGTATGACTTGAAGGAATTAACAAATACAATATTGTTGATTGAGAACCGGCTTTTATTATAAAATGCCATACAAAAAAGATAGAAATAGAACATATTCATTGCAGAAAGACATAAGGCCATCATTTTTTTATTATCTGTTTTACGGGAGCGACCGACCCTATTTTTCGACAAATACAAATAAAAATAAAAGTCACTTTCGTTTTTTTTTATTTACATTTCACCCGCCGACCTAGTATTTTATCTAAAACTATATTTTAAAAAATGCGTAGATTGCCAAAAGTGTTGTTCATAATTTGTTTATACTACGGTTTGTTTCGTTGTGCCAATTTAACTTGTAAAGCGTCAGCGATTTTCATTTGCTATTGCAGACAATACCACACGCTATTACCCGATCGGTGAGTATTTAACAAATGATTTTCATATTGCATTTCCGAAATGGTGGACATTAACATCAACGAGACAAATGTAGCATATTTGAAAATCAAATTAATTAAAAACGGAGCAGAAATAATTTCAATTAGAAAAGATAATCTTTAGAACAGCATTGTTGACATAATGCTAATATTATGTGATACGATATTCAAAATAATAATGAGATTTCGCAGATGATGCAGAGGTGTCACCATCGATAACTTTCGGTGTGTTAAAAAGATTTGGGTAGGTTTAATAAATATGCGTATTTATTAAAATGCATATCCTGTAATATTTTTATGGATAAAAATCAACATCCCGAAAATGTCCAAGAAGTACTACTTTACGTTTCTTTATAATGAACATGAGGACTGAACCACAGGTACTTGCATCAATAATCCCATTCCCCACCCACCCATATATATTCTTTATTTAGAAAAAAGTAAGCAACACATTTTCTGAAGAAAATAACATTGGGTCCCGATGTTCGTATGTCCGTCAAAATCACAAGAAAGTTTTATTAATTTTTCTTGACATGATTATTTTCAAAAATGAGTTATTATTTAGCCGAAATATGATGTTCTATCAACTGTTAATAATGTTTTCATACTGCACGATTTGTACTACAAGGAATGCAAATAAATTTATCACACCTCAGGCTATGTTGATAAATGTGCTCAATCGGCTCTATGTATTTGTCCCAAGGGTTATTTTATCTTCATATTTATATAGCTCTCTCTGTTTATTATATATCCAAAACATGTTATTTCTGTTTCTCCTTAAAATAATACAGACAACACATTCCATAGAAATTTTCGTTTGAACTTAAACTGTGAATAAGAGAGGAACAAAATAATATGTGCAAAAGTTTACACCATTTTATTTTGACAATACTGTGAGTCTTTGACGACAGTTTTAAAATAAAATACTATTTTAAAATATACAATTACATAGTTCATAAGTTGTGTTCTATATATAATTAATCTTGCGAGTAAGTTTTATACAGTCAGCAGAGTAATGCTTCTAGAACAGTGTAAATCCTTGCTACATGTGCTATGTAATTCTTAATACGGCTTTCACTTAAGAAAATGTTCAGTGAAATAAATCTAGGTTTCTAGGTATATTGTGTCTTTTACCTCAATATTTTGTTGGGGCTAATGTGAAGTCAATGGACATGATACAAAACCTACGAAGATTACCGCCATACAATGTAACATACAAAATAATTATCACCTAACCCATGCGTTTTGAGAGAATAATATTGTTTAACTCTTTATTATATAAGTAAATATTAAGCATGTGAAACAAGGACGGGTTATTTTTAACTCCAAATGTATGATTTGATCACACCTAGAAGAAGAAGACACTAACATGTTACACACCAAATATTGAACCCCTGACCCTTGCAGTGTCTGTGTTGTTAGGGATAATCAAAGACATAAATCTATATAAATCAGTTGACCCCTGAAGCGCAAACAGTTTTGACCACGGAGACATGCTTTAAGGAAACTTAGCAAAGAACCACTATATGGTTGGCATGCAACGCAACAAACCAAAGGGCCTTGCGGTTTCAAAGAATGATTATATTATTTATATTAATAAACAAACAGTTAACCCTAGGGAGGGCAAATTTTCTGCATGATTTGGAACAAACTTCAAAGAGAACCTCATAACGATGTTACACAACAAATATTGAAGTCATGCCTCTTGTGTTCACTTTACATATATAAACACTATAATTCTCTCTGAATAAAAAATGAAATGCAGCACATGTTTTTAAAAGTCTATAACTCACGGTTTCTTAAATGAAATATTAACATTTTATGTACTAGAACTTTCACTGCACAAAGTTTGGATCAAGATCAATTCAAGCGCAGTCTGATCAGGATCCAAAGTGTTCGCTTAACATCTTTAAAAGTACTGAGTGAATGACAATTATGTTGTACAGTTTGAAACCTGTTCAGACTGCTCTTTTGGAGCCAAAATTGTCGCAATCGCCCTAAGGTCCAATTTCCTGTAATGTGGCTCATTTATTCTCATGATTGATAAAAGTTATCATGATATAAAGCAAGTCTGTTGTATAATAAATAGTTTTTTTAGTGTGCATATTCCACCCATGGATGAAAGTTACAAAGTTGGTTGTAATTTAAAATTTATAGCTATTAAACAATTAAAAATAGTTTTCAATTCTGTTTTATTTAAGTCAAAAGCATGCTATATTTGTTATAAACATACATATGATTAACACTCAACAAAAGTTTAACGATCACTATAATACACTACACACCTGGCGTGGTTAATGGTCTCTATTGAAGCAATATAGTATCATACATGCGAAAGGTGCTTTTACATATACATATATAAAAATATAAGTTTACTATTATTATAAAAAGCTTCTACAACAGTGTAATTAGATATATAAAACACTTCAAGTATACATAAGGTTAAATTGGCTTAATTTTAAATTTTCAATAAAAAAATCGGTTTAAACAGTTTTATTTATTTTTTTGGTAGACTGCTCACTTTTCATGATTTTATTTTTATTTATCCCCCCCCCCTGACTCAATTTTTTCGACAAAATTCCCGTAAAACAAATTTCAAAAAAATGCTGGCCTAATGGGTGGTAAAAATACGCATATACACATACAAAACATATGTATGTGTGAAATTGAATGTGATGACGGACAACAGTCAAATAATATACAAATGTGTTTACAAAAAAACATTCATAGTACGGGAGTCAAAACCTTATGGCGGAGAAGGGGTGGAGGTGGGTTGTTAATTTTGACCATACTGGATTACCACGTCATAGCCTGAAAGAAACACAGGGCCACAATGGCCAAAACCGAATTTGATTGGTCAAAAGAGCCCATGTGACCACACACTGACGTTATATACAAGTAATTAAATAAAAGGCTTGAACAAGTACAATGGTAACATACAATTAAACAATTAAGAATTCGTACAATGACATAAAATATAATATGTGTGCATAAAATATTATTTATGTATTGTCCTCGGTGGTAATAAAAAGATCATAGACCGGACGGACTCGTATGACTTGAAGGAATGAACAAACACAATATTGTTGATTGAAAACGGGCATTTATTATAACATGCCATAAAAGAGATAAAAATAGAACAGATTCTTTCCAGAAAGTCATAATGGGGGATAAACACGCCACAAAGGGGACCGGAACGGGAACCCCGCCGCCAATGAACAGTATAATTATGAACTACTTGTATCATATTATTCCGCAAGTATGCAAAATGGCAGCAAGTTGTTAAGTTCACGTTTAGTCCTTACCAAGATAATTCACATATTTTACACAATAATACACGTTTGCATGATTTAACTTGAAGCATTCAAGAGTGACTGAGTGAGTTTGTGTACATATAAAAAAAACACATATCAATTCCATACATTGGGTAGAAAGCATTGTGTTGTTTGTACAGCTGGATGTCAAGTCTAAATGCTTGTGTTATGCATATTTCACATGTCGAAAGTTACAACTATATGATTCTGGATGTTTTTATTTATTCTGATTGTTACTTGTTTTTTTGTCAAGTAAGATAACTAGTCACTAGAATTTACCTTTTATCTGTTATGTCATTGTGTTATGAAATATTATATAATTAATGATTAATTTCATCAAGTATAGGGGCCTTACTTGATTTGTGAAATGTAAGTGTCAAAATTCTGAAATGGCCGTTCACGACCATTCTCTTAGAAGGAAAAAAAGCTCTAATACGGTATCATCCTAAAAAGATTATTAACTGTAGGGTAATTGTTTATATGCATTGCAATTATCCTCATTGTTATCTATACGTCTATGATGTTTCATGTTGAAATCTTATCTGAGATTTAGCCTTGAAAAGTTTCATCATAAAAAAGCAACAAAGGGCAATAACTCTTAGTTTAGAAAGTGCAGGGTTATGGTTCTTGTGCATGGTACTTATTCCCATTGATTAATACGCACCCATGAACTTTCGTGTTTAAATATGGTATTGTATCTGAAATAAAGCCCTGAAAAAAACAAGCGTGTTTTGTATTCCGTAGCGCATTTTACGACATCGGATTTTGGGCGGGAATAAAACTCTGGTACAGTCTAAATTGGCCGGGTACGTGTTAGTACATATTCCGTACCCGGGGTACATTTAAGTAAACTGAAGAGTATCCGGGGTACATTTAAGTAGTACCCGAGCCTACAATGACCGATCGAGCTTATGTAATCTGTATACATCAGGAAGTGCTAGGCTACCATGTTCTGCCATATTCATTTTTTAATTTTTCCAGATGTTCATTTTATTTTTTGGATGCTTTCTTATTATAATCATCCTCCACCCTTGCCCACATATGCTTTTTTGTATGACTTGTATTACCAGTTATTAAATACATTTAGTTCATTCATTAAACAATTAAATACAATTACAATATAATTTACTGTTTTTCATTGACTTTCAATCTGCAACATGAAAGAAATTAGGCTTTGATCCTTATTTAGTATTATCATTTAGAAATTATTATGAGGAGATATTCATTATGAACAGTTGCGTTCATAATGTGGTTAATATCTTTTAGCAAGGATGAAAAATTGTTATATAGTTACTTGTTTGATTATGTACCGAAACAACATTTTATTCAATAGTGCAGTTGAATAATCTGCGAGACTCAAAACACTTTTTACTATCATTTGTGTTACCTACTGTAAATCTGGGGCGCGTGTGGTCATGTTTGCAAACAGGCTAAACCACACTCCTACCCCATCAAATTGCAGAGGATCTAACAGTCATCTATCAAACAAAGTTAACTATGTTCTTCTAAGGTGCCGCCATTTCCTTAGCTGTGTTATAATTTACCAAGTAAAATGTTCTATGTTTAGAAACAGGAATTCCAAATCGCGATGAAGGCGAATGGTTACAAAATGGCATAACTATAAAATAAATGTATAGAATTGCATTATTCCACACATACCATTATGCAACCATTCGGTTTCTTTTCTGACTTGATACATTTACTGCTTTGCATTTAATACTTTACAGACACAACACTCGTACCTAAATCGCAATTAATTCGATGCTCATCACAACTGTAAATCTACTTGAACGTTTGAGCGATGTACTCATCGTGTAGGTATTATTGGCTTTTTCGCATAAACAAGGAATAAGACCAATATAGAGTTAAAACAACGTGTTTACAGTTTTAAAACACATTACATTCGAGTATTTGCATGAACACATTGTCAAAGAAGCAGCCATTTTAAATCCGTTCAGCACTAGATTTTGGGCGGTCACTAAAATGCATACGTAAAAACGCAGACAATCAAGATTTGGTTGGAGGTTGATAGTGCAACGCACAATATTATTATTATCAGTCGTTCGTATTGAGGAATATAATGACATGATTTTTGTTCACCAAGCCTCTACTGGTAATTTATTGATAAATATTTAACACAAATACTGAAATATCATTATATAATATGTGTACTTTTGTAACACATATGTGTTTATTGACAGATCACGGTGTCTCTTTAAAAAAATTAGAATAACGAAATGTGTTCATGCATATTGCGTACTTCTGGGCAACTTTGTAAGAAATCATTTAATTATCAACATAATTTTCTTCATATATTACACTTATTCCGATCTGGGTCGAAATATCTTTCTGAGCCACGTTTTCAATAAAGCATGATATTTAAGAATCAATTATGTATTTACAATATCAAACATTAAGAGTCAAACAACGAAACAATAATAAACACCATAATAACGGACACCAATTACCGTCTGCATTTTTCTTCATTGTTCATATCGTATGAATCTTTAAACATCACCTCTCGGTATATTGTAAATTGTCTGCGTTTCCCGTATGCGTTTAAGAGAGACCCTCGCTTTGCAGAATTGTTTCACGAACGAAATTCGTTGTATTCTCTAACAAAGTTTTTTCACTAAAATGGTCTTAGAAAAAAATAACTAAAAGGTCTTAGAAAAATTCTTAGAAGAAAATCTTAGAGAAACGTTATCAAGTCAAAAATTGTAAGAATTAGAATATTCGATGTTAAATACAATACATATTTCGTCTGCACAAATTATACTACATCCGGGCATTTCACCTCCATTTTTAGCAATCTTGTTACATAGATTTGATTTGTGGTATTACTAAAGACTGTTGCATAGTTTTGATTTGTGGTATTACTTAAGACTATTTGCTGCGCAAATAGTCTAAAAGTAACGCATATTGTGGAAATATCATTAGTGCAGCTTTTAAACAGTTGTGCCGGGTGAGCGACAGTGGTGTAGAGAAATGATGCTCGGTGAACACGGGCTTATTGTCAAATAAATAGTTTTTCGTCGTGGCTTGATTTAAAAGCGAAATTGCTTGCTTACCGTAACATTGATAGATGTGGTATATCTGAACATTGGTGTTGTCAGCACGATTTGCATTTTTTAGAAGCCATTTATAGCTCTTTCAGATTTCATGTCATTCAGATAGCAGTCTCTCCTTACCTAGTTACAGAAAACTGGGTAAATGTGGAGTAGTATCATGTTGCACAGATGCTTGGGCAGTCGTATTGCTTTGTTGTCTATAGATGATGATAAGATTAGCTGAGCAAAAAATCTGTATGCATTCATATTTCGGGTGTATCTGTCATGCTCTAATCACCCAAATGACGAAATTGAGACGTTGTATGATATATGGTACATGTACTCAGATAATGGTAAACGGTTATTCATGGAGTTTTAACATTAATGTGTAGATTGATGACAAAAGTCAAAGAAAATCACTGGTGTCCAACTGGTTGTCGGATACTAATTACGTTGCTATTAATATGAGTAATATGTCACGGCCGCTAATCTAGCGTGCCAACCCTTTTTGAGCTGCATTAATAAATGAGCCAATACTACTTCCGAGGTGGCGTTCAGGCCCGGTTGTTTTGAAATTTCGTGGATAATTGTATAGGGTGATTAGGTTTTATATGTGATTTTTTCAACGTATTTTGCATTATTAAAAAAAATCGGCCATGTAGTATGATTCGGCAATTATAAATTCATCCGAACATTTACAGAAACATACAATCACAACCCATTTGGATACATTAGGACCTTTATAAGTTGTGAAATGGTAGAATTCGTAAAAGCAAATCGATGTATTTTGCCTGTATGACGAGAATTTCCCAGCCAATTAAATCATCATTACATCGCTTTGAACCTGTACAAGTTAATGTGTGCACAAAAACATCGGCTTCTAGCCGGTCTAGTAGATAAATTTGCATTTTTCAAAAAGAGATGAAGCCAATGCCAATTAGATTGCGCTAAGATTATGAGGTGGCGCCAATGCACATTTAAAGCTTTCTTAAAGTTTAATATTAAATGTTATGGTTTCTATTATGTTTACAAGACTTAACATTATTTTTTGTAAGTTGACTTCTTAATCAAATTTGAGTCGCGTGCTTTTTTTATAGAAAAAGTAGTATTCTTATATTGTCTTGATGGATTTTAACGTTCGTCTTTGTAAGATGAGAACATTTACCATGAATTAAACAAAAGAGTTAACGGAAAAAGACCGAGCGATCGTCATTTTTTTAATTGATAGTGGGAAAACAACACGTAGTAAATAAAGCATCTGGATTAAGGGACACATATCGTTTCAAGAAGAAGTATTATCTCATATTTTGTTCGTGAATAATCATACTGTACACAAATATTAATGTCGATGAATTATTTTGATAATTTTGAACATTAAGTTATTGGTTTTATTGAGTTTTACACATTTTTGGTATAAATCGTACAATGTGTTTTATTCATATTGGTGACTTCTAAATTGAGTTGATCACTTATATATTAAAAAAAATACATGTAGTTTATTATAGAATATGTTTCAATTCTGTAAAGATTTGAGCTATCGTATGTACGTTAAAAATGAATTAAATATAACAAATAACATTATCTATCAAATGTTCGTCATGTGATAACGTTATTGCGATACGACTGTTAATTGATACATCCTGCATTGACGCCCAATCCTTTCATAAGCGCAATCTCCTAAGCATTGGCTCCATCTTTTTTGGAAAAATGCAAAAAATTATCCACTACGTCGGCAATAAGCCATATGTTTGTGCATGCAGCATCTAATGTATGTTGTACGCAATCGTTTGATGCCGTTAGCGATGAAAATGGGTGGAAATTTTCGCGTCTCACAGGAAAAACTCATCGAAATGCTTTATGAAACTCCGCCATGCCACAACTTAAAAAGGTTCTCATGTACTTAAATGGTTTGATGATGTATGTTTCTGTATATTTTTAATTAATCACTCATCGCTTAATTGCACTACATTTCCCGATCAAAAAAATAATGCGAACTATGTTGAAAAACATATAAAACCTTATCACTCTGTTAAATAATACATGAAATTTGAAAAAAAATACGGAACTGTGCGCACCCTCGTAAGTTGCATGGGCTCATTTATTAATGCATCTCAAAAAGAGGTGACATGTGTGATAAACGGCCGTGTATGTGTGTGCCTGGGCAAAAGTTTTAATTTGTCTTGTATGACATCAGTATATCATCCCTTATTGATTATGTATGCATGCCGGTAGAGAATATGGACAACGTTATGCATTGCGAAATTATTGATGATATTGTTTAAATGTTTCTTATCACAGACCGATGCTTGTGAAATTACTTATACCGGTGTATGAAAGCAATGCCTTATTTATATCTGTTCCAAGAATTAAATGGAAAACGCTGACTGAACATAAAAAACATGAAAAAAACCAATATCAGGTTTTGCTAGAAGACGATTGTGCTCTTCGAGAACTTGAATTTCAAGCACTGGATTAATCCGGAATCGACGGTTAGGTATCGGACTCTTACTATCTCTCTTCACTCTGACCCGTGTCGAAAAATTGCCAGTTCCTAAAGCCGCTTTGGAACACAGACTTAAAACTGGCTCAAGCACTCACGCGAAATGAGTCGCGAATGGTGTTGGCAAGGCCGTCCGCGTAACTCAATTCATGATCAATACAGACAATTCAAATATGTAAACTCTAACTTCCGGATATTTTACCGGTGGCACTCATGTTCATGCTGAACAAAGAACGGGATATCAACAAAGCGGCTGAAATAGACAGCAAAATATTCTGGAGAATTGTTAACTCCAGAAAAAGAATCGCATGCGACACATGCATGTGCAATCTCCATGCAGAGTTGTCGTTCCTTGCTCTCACATGCTGGTTCCCGTCAAATCACTGCGCGGAGGTTGATGCATGTGCCGGCATCAACTTCAATAACAAGATATAGAGGGGTGCACATAAGCTTACCGGGCATTGGAGTAACTATTTCAAAATATTATACACCCGTCAGATAACCCCTACATTTTATAACGATTTGAAATAACGCGTCGAAAATAGGGTGCGAAGTGTGATGTCGACGATCGAACCCAACAGCGATGTAACTGTTCTATCGGAAGATGTTCAGCCTGCCATCACAGACTGTCCAACCTGTAAAGCCGCCGGTTGTGACATCATATGCTACAAATGAAATGAAAAACGGTGTGATAATAACACTTCACAAGGGTTGTAAAACATGTAGACAACCCAAACAACTATCGAGCAATATATCATTGACTTCCTCGTCGTTGAAGCTCTATTAAACGATATATTTCTGCAACGCTGCAAGAAGAAAAACAGTTATTCTAGAATTTCGTTTTCGAATCAATTATGCCAGATTGTTGTCGTGTATGTTTTGGGCAGGATTGGTTTGAGAATACATGTGTATATGCTTTTTGGCGTTCTCTGATATTATATGATTTCTATTTTAGCTCACTTGAGCACAAGTTGCTCACTGTGAGCTTTTTTGATCGCCTTTTGTCCGTTTTGCGTCGTGCGGCGTAAACATTTGCCTTGTAAACTTGCTAGAGGCCACATTTATTTTCCGATCATCTGAAATTTGGTCAGAAAATTCGTCCCAATAATATCTTGATTGAGATCGAAAATGGTCATGGCTGCTTGAAAAACATGGCCGCCAGGGGCCGGTAAATTTTTCCTATAAATTTTGTATGGCTATAGTAAAACCTTGTTTACACTCTAGTGGCCACATAAATTGTTCGATCTTCATGAAATCTGGTCAACAGATTTGTCCTTATTATGTCTTAGACGAGTTCGAAAATGATTTTGCTTAGTTCGAAAACATGGCCGCCATTTTGCGGGGCATTATTCCTTATTTTGCTATAGTATAGTTGGCTATAGGAAAACCTGCTTGACACTCTAGAGGCCACATTTATTGTCCGATCATCATGAAATATGGTCAGAAGATTTGTCTCAATAATATATTGGACAAGTTCGAAAATGGTTCGAGCACAGGTGGTTAGCGTGTGGCTATTATATTAATTAGTGAAAACATCATTTTGAATGATAATTAATCATATTATAACGTAAAATCAATTTTCCTGAAAAAAAAACAACAATAACAATTTCACTATCAAATATATATATAACAAGCAAATTCATTGAATTGATATACCCCGCCATTAAACTTCTGGACACAAAAGTTTTCTGGACGGATGGACAACGCCAACGTGCATCATCCTCTTATCCATATATATACTCATACCAAGTTTCAATGAAATCAGTCAAAGCACTTCCAAGATATGGCTCCGGACACACAAAAAAGCATTTCTTTCAAGATACAAATTGCCATAACTCCGTTATTATCCGATGGCGAACAATGCAAATTGGCGTGCATCATCCTCTTATTTATATATATATACTCATACCAAGTTTCAATGAAATCAGCCAAAGCACTTCAAATATATTGCTCCAGACACAAAAGTGCCGGACGGATGGACGGACAACGCCAAAACAATATCCCTCCGCTTATGGCGGGGGATAACAAGGTATTCAACTCGAAATCACCCAAAAACAGTGTGCATCGCTTTGAATAGCCATAACATTATCAATTTTGCAGCGATTTTCACGATCTCGGTCTACTCAACGCAGAAATGAATTTACTTTTTTGGAAAGGTCAAGGTCATCCTTCAAGGTCAAAGGTAAAAAAAAAACTAAATCAAAGCGGCGCAGAAGGGGACATAGTGTTTTTGACAAACACATTTCTTGTTCCCTTTTACGGCTATATATATGTGGATATAGTAAAACCATATTAACACTCTAGAGGCCACATTTTTTGTCCTATCATAATCGAAACGTGGTCAGAAGATTTGTGCAAATGATACCTTGAACGAGGTCGAAAATGTTTGTGATTTTTTAATGTAAAGACATTATTAAAATGTAATTTTTGTATCTTGTTTCAATATAATTTGATTAATATTATATTTTAGACAATTGTTATAATATTGTTGCAACATCTTTTATTAAGTATGTATACTAATTGCATCATATATGCATATTTTCCACATGACCTTTTGATACATGCTATACAATGTGCGATGGGGACTGACGTTGGGAGTTCTCATAAATCGGGAAGAGGAGAATACCAACGAGCGAGGCATGGTATAGGGGGGTGTCCCATTCCCTCATAAATCTGTGTTCTGTTCTATGAAAGAAAGCCGATAATGTTAACCCTTTGCATTCTGGGAAATTTGTCGTCTGCTAAAATGTCATCTGCTGAATTTCTCAAATTAGCATTTTCTTTTTTTTCAAAGAATACTATCAAAATAGCAAACAGTTGGATCCAAACTGTTTACAAAGGCCTTCAAAGTTCGGTTCCAGCACTGAAAGAGTTAACCACCTGTTGACCCTTGAATAACTACGTATCGGGTAATTACCCTAATACATCTTGCAAATTGATATATCAACATAGATTTAACTTTCAACGAACCCTCCTTGGAAACTGTAGGCCGTTATTTACCTCGTCAACATGGTTGAAAGTTTCCGTTTCTTTCATCAAAAATTACCACCCTTAGTAAACATCAGAAAAAACGCCTGTCATAAGTACTTAATGAGACATGGATGTGAACTGATGTAAGCAGGTTATGTTCTTATTGTTGTTTTGTACATGCTAATTGGAAACGAGATCTTAACTAATCATACTTCGACTCTGTCAAATAAGGCTAACAATCTCATATTATCCGATAGAGCTTCCAAAAGCGTTAACATAAATAAATAAAAGGAACGATCGTACACTGTAAATGAACAAAACATGTCCTGTAAATAAATTTAACTGATGATTTAAGAACCGCTTAAAACGCACAACCAAACACTCCCCCCCCGACACACACACACAACACGATTCAGATTTAAAAACGCCATGATCAAAATGCTCATGTAAAATAACACCTAGGTAAATATATCTATCTACTGTTTGTAATACATTTTCACCACATTTAAAAACTATATTCGTACGTTTAAAAGCATTTAGGCGAAAGTGAATAATATTACTCTTGGACGGATTTACAGTCAAATCATTTAAGAACACCAATCATTTAAAGAATTTACTAATAGTTGTAGCTCATCATCATTGTCGGCTAGAATTACAATGTCATCAAAGTATAACGAGATACAAAGCTTTTCGTTATCAAGATGAATACCTAAGCCAAAGGATTTAAGGTATATAGTTAAATCATTGATGAACAAATTAAAAAGCAGGGGAAATACTATACACCCTTGACGTAAACCACACTTGACGTCAAACCACTCTGTTTTTTAAAGAGTTCACTCTTACACATGGCAAAACAGATGAGTATAAAGATTTAACAGCAGATAACATCTTGCCACATACACCAATTTCATACAATTTTTCCCAAAGTATATGTCTATTAATAGTATTGTAAGCTTTCTTAAAATCGATAAATGCACATTATGTTGACAATCTATTTTTCTTTCGTGTATCAATTAAAGTATTAAGTGACAGAATATGATCTGTGGTACTACGACCTTTCCTAAATCCATTTTGCTCAGCAGACATTTGACATTTGATTCTGTCAAAAAATAAGTCGATAATTCAAACTATAACAATAAAGTTTATACATTGCTGGTGCAAGTGATATCCCTCTATATAATAAAGGATCCCGTTTATCTAAAGTAGATGATTTAGGTATAGGGCATATAACAGATTTACTCCATAAAATAGGAACAAAACCATTATTGAAGCAAATATTAAACAACACATGTGAAAATGACAAAACCGAATAATTGGTAAGTACTTTGACAGGAATATTATCAATACCACACGATTTACCATTTTTGGCATTGACCAATGGTTCATGAACCTCCATGATAGAAATATGATCATTACAAGAGATATTTGTGGAGCCAGTCGTATCAACAAAACTGTATTGACTACTGTCAGTATGTACGACGGATTGGAACAGTGAGCTAAAGTCTTTTTTCCACCTTGCCAACACAACGTCAACTTCCTTAGAAACGGAGCCATCCTCCAGTATAACCTCCATCGGAATAACATTAATCTTAAAGCAATTTACTCCAATTTTCCCAATTGACTTCCAAAAGTTGGTTGGATTGACGCTACACTCCTCCAAAAGTTGATCCTGTATTGAACACCAGTAAAAACGTTAAGCTCTCTGCACCTCTCTATCAAAACGTTTACGGACACTTACATATTCAGATTTTAA